>NC_053026.1:118385356-118685356 GCF_003073215.2 Triticum urartu | reverse complement strand
ATTGACATTTGTTGATCTAGTAACATTGCCATTTGTCAACCTTGTAACACTGCGATTTGTCAAAATATGAAGCTAAAAATCACTAGCAGTATCTAATTTTTGCAACTAAAAGTCAGTAATTAAGCATAGATTTCATTCATAGATTAAGAAATCATTATTAATTTATACAAATAGTTCAACTCGACAGCTGAACCGACCAAACTTTTCCCCAATTGTTGCCAACCACGTACTGAAATAGCTAGTTCAACTACATATACTAGCTAATTTGAAGTACCTTGTACAGTTCCACCACATCAATAGTCAGATGAACTGAACAAAATAGCCCCTAAATACTACTACGGAGGGGCTTTTTACTACTTCTGGCTGCCTCTCCTCTGCCGAGCACGCTCAGTAAGAGGCAGAGGAGGAGGAGCCTACCAACGAGCTGGACAACTGCAATACGGTGCCTGCCGTTGCTGCAACTTCAGCGACTCTCACCTCGAACGCCCTCTGCCGCTCCAGACGACCCCTCTCGAAGCGGTGGTTCTCCTCGTAGATCTCCTGATTCCTCGCCTCTGAGGCGGCATGTGCAGCGGCTGTAAGGCTCTTTGCATGCTCGACGAGGCGCTCCTCGTCCTCCCGCAGGAACTCGGTGTAGCGCGCAAGGTCGCTGACGCATGTGCGTGCATCCACCTCTGCCTCCCGCCTTCGGGCGGCGGTGGTGGAGTGGGTGATGACCCCGACGGTCGATGGTGGGCTGGCGGCCACGGCGGCCAATGATGGGTGGCAGCCACGACCACCACAACCCGCCTTCGGGCCGCGGTGGCGGAGCGGGTGATGACCATGGTGGCCGGCAGTGGGGTGGCGGCCACGACGGCCACCTCCCGCCTTTGGGCCGCGGCGGCGGAGTGGGCGATGGCCCTAGCTTTTGACAGTGGTGTGGTGGCAACGACGACCGGCAACAGGTGCCGATGGGCAGTGGCGGTAGAGCGTGTGGTGGGTGTTCCGCGCACACCCAACAGGGACACCATGCGCACTACACTACGCCACCGTCGCGGTGTAGCCTTCTAGCTGGAGATGTCCTCTGATGACGGCACAGTGGCTGAGCGACGACGATGGACCGGTGCCATTGGCGATTTGGATGCACCGGCGAAGTTTGCACCAACTCTCAAGGTGAGAAAGGGCAATGCACGGTATCGGAGAGGCTAGCAATGACGGAAGGGTGGGAGTGCGTATAATCCATGGACTCAACATTAGTCATAAAGAACTCACATACTTATTGCAAAAATCTACAAGTCATCAAAAACCAAGCATTACGCACATGCTCCTAGGGGGATAGATTGGTAGGAAAGGACCATCGCTCGTCCCCGACTACCACTTATAAGGAAGACAATCAAATAACACCTCATGTTTCAAATTTGTTACACAATGGTCACCGTACGTGCATGCTACGGGACTTGCAAACTTCAACGCAAGTATTTCTCAAATTCACAACTACTCAACTAGCACACTCTAATATTACCACCTTTATATCTCAAAACAATTATCAAGTATCAAACTTATCCTAGTACTCAATGCACTTTTATGAAAGTTTTTATTATAACGATCTTGGATGCCTATCATATTAGGACTAAATTCATAACCAAAGCAAATTACCATGCTGTTCTAAAGGACTCTCAAAATAATATAAGTGAAGCATGAGAGATCAATAATTTCTATAAAATAAAACCACCACCGTCCTCTAAAAGATGTAAGCGAAGCACTAGAGCAAAATTATCTAGCTCAAAAGGTATAAGTGAAGCACATAGATTATTCTAATAAATTCCGATTCATGTGTGTCTCTCCCAAAAGGTGTCTACAGAAAGGATGATTGTGGTAAACTAAAAATCAAAGACTCAAATCATACAAGACGCTCTAAGCAAAACACATATCATGTGGTGAATAAAAATATAGCTCCAAGTAAAGTTACCGATGGACGAAGACGAAAGAGTGGATGCCTTCCGGGGCATCCCCAAGCTTAGGCTTTTGGTTGTCCTTGGATTTTACCTTGGGGTGACTTGGGAATCCCCAATCTTAGGCTCTTTCCATTCCTTGCTCCATAATCCATCAAATCTTTACCCAAAACTAGAAAACTTCACAACCCAAAACTTAAAAGAAAATCTCGTGAGATCCGTAAGTAAAAGAAAACAAACCACCACTTCAAGGTACTGTAATGAACTCATTCTTTATTCATATTGGTGTTAAACATACTGTATTCCAACTTTTCTATGGTTCATAAACTATATTACTAGCCATAGATTCATCAAAATAAGAACACAGCACACGAAAAACAGAATCTGTCAAAAACAGAACTGTCTGTAGTAATATGTAGGTTTAGAATACTTATGGAACCCCAAAAATTCTAAAATAAATTTCTGGACGTGAGTAATGTATATATTAATCATCTGCAAAAAGAATTAACTAAATATCACTATCCAGTAAAAATGGCAGGAAATCTCGTGAGCGCTAAAGTTTCTGTTTTTTACAGCAAGACCGCAAAGACTTTCCCCAAGTCTTCCCAAAAGTTCTACTTGGAACAAACACTAAATAAAAGCATAAAACCACATCTAAACAGAGGCTAGATTAATTATTTATTACTAAACATAACCAAAAAGCAAGAAACAAAAATAAAATTGGGTTGCCTCCCAACAAGCGCTATCGTTTAACGCCCCTAGCTGGGCATAAAAGCAAGGATAGATCTAGGTATTATCATCTTTGGTATGCAATCCATAAGTGGCCCTCATAATAGATTCATAAGGTAATTTAATTTTATTTCTAGGAAAGTGTTCCATGCCCTTCCTTAACGGAAATTGGAATCTAATATTCCCTTCTTTCATATCAATAATTGCACCAATCGTTCTAAGGAAAGGTCTACCAAGAATTGCAATCAATATCAAGAACAATGGAATCTACAGGCACATAATTCATATTAGCAACAATAAGAACATCATTAACTCTTCCCATAGGTTTCTTAATGGTGGAATCCGCAAGATGCAAGTTTAAAGAGCAATCATCAAATTCACGGAAACCTAGCAAATCACATAAAGTTTTAGGAATCGTGGAAACACTAGCACCCAAATCACATAAAGCAAAGCATTCATGATCTTTAATTTTAATTTTAATAGTAGGTTCCCACTCATCATAAAGTTTTCTTGGGATATAAACTTCCAATTCAAGCTTTTCTTCATAAGATTGCATTAAAGCATCAACGATATGTTCAGTAAAAGCTTTATTTTGACTATAAGCATGCGGAGAATTTAGCACGGATTGCAACAAGGAAATACAATCTATCAAAGAGAAATTATCATAATTAAATTCCTTGAAATCCAAGATAGTGGGTTCATTGCTATGTAAAGTTTTGACCTCATCAATCCCACTTTTATCAATGTTTGCATCAAGATCTAAAAACTCCGAATCATTGGGATGCCTTCTAACTAAAGTTGACTCATCTCCGGTCCCATCATTATCAAGATTCATATTGCAAAACAAATATTTAATAGGGGACACATCAATAACTTTTAGATCTTCATCATTATTATCATGGAAACTAGAAGAACATGCTTTCACAAAACAATCTTTTTAGCATGCATCCTAGCAGTTCTTTCTTTGCACTCATCAATGGAAATTCTCATGGCTTTGAGAGACTAATTGATATCATGCTTAGGTGGAATAGATCCAAGTTTCAAAGAATCAACATCAAGAGAAATTCTATCCACGTTCCTAGCCAACTTGTCAATCTTAGACAATTTTTCTTCAATCAAAGCATTGAAACTCTTTTGTGAACTAATAAATTCTTTAATATTAGATTCAAAATCAGAGGGCATATTATTATAATTTCCATAAGAATTGTTGTCGGAATTACCATAATTATTTGAGGAATTACTAGGAAACGGCATAGGATTAAAATTACCTCTATACGCGTTATTACCAAAATTGTTCCTACCAACAAAATTCACATCCATAGATTCATTATTATTCTCAATCAAATTAGACAATGGCATATCATTAGGATCAGAAGAAACACTCTTATTAGCAAAAAAATTCATAAGCTCAGCCATCTTTCCACTCAAAACATTGATTTCTTCTATAGCATGCACCTTTTTATTAGTAGATCTTTCAGCATGCCATTGAGAATAATTAACCATAATATTATCTAGCAGTTTAGTATCTTCTCCTAAAGTGATTTCCATAAAAGTGCCTCCCGCGGCCGAATCTTAAAGATTTCTAGAAGCAAAGTTCAATCCGGCATAAATTTTTTGTATAATCACCCAAAGATTCAAACCATGTGTAGGGCAATTACGTATCATTAATTTCATCCTCTCCCAAGCTTGTGCAACATGTTCATGATCAAGTTGTTTAAAATTCATAATATCGTTTCTAAGATTGATGATCTTAGCGGAAGGAAAATAATTAGAGATAAAAGAATCTTTGCACTTATTCCATGAATCGATACTATTTTTAGTCAAAGATGAAAACCAAGTTTCAGCACAATCTCTAAGAGAAAACGGGAATAGCTTCAGTTTAAAAATATCATTATCCACATCATTCTTGTTTTGCATATCACACAAATCAACAAAGTTGTTTAGATGGGTAGTGGCATCTTCACTAGGAAGGCCGGAAAATGGGTCTTTCATGACAAGATTCAGCAAAGCAGCATTAATTTCACAAGATTCAGCATCGGTAAGAGGAGCAATCAGAGTGCTAATAAAATCATTATTGTTGGTATTGGAAAAAATCACACAATTTAGTATTATCTTAAGCCATCGTGACAAGCAAGCAATCCAACACACAAGCAAACAAGAAACAAGCAAAAAGAGGCGAACTGGAGATGAGAAGGGGAACGGAAAAGGAGGGCGAATAAAACGGCAAGGGTGAAGTGGGGGAGAGAAAAATGAGAGCCAAATGGAAAATAATGTAATGCGAGGGATAAGAGTTTGTGATGGGTACTTGGTATGTCTTGACTTGTGCGTAGACTCCCCGGCAACGGCGCCAGAAATCCTTCTTGCTACCTCTTGAGCGCTGTGTTGGTTTTCCCTTGACGAGGAAAGGGTGATGCAACAAAGTAGCGTAAGTATTTCCCTCAGTTTTTGCGAACCAAGGTATCAATCCAGTAGGAGGCCACACGCAAGTCCCTCGTACCTACACAAACAAATAAGAACCTCGCAACCAATGCGATAAAGGGGTTGTCAAGCCCTTTACGGTCACTTACGAGAGTGAGATCTGATAGAGATAATAATAACAAGATAAATATTTTTGGTATTTTTATGATATAGGTTGAAAGTAAAGATTGCAAAATAAAATAGATTGGAAACTTATATGATGGAAAATAGACCCGGGGGCCATAGGTTTCACTAGTGGCTTCTCTCAAGATAGCATAAGTATTACAGTGGGTGAATAGATTACTGTCGAGCAATTGATAGAAAAGCGAATAATTATGAGAATATCTAGGCATGATCATGTATATAGGCATCACATCCGCGACAAGTAGACTGACTCCTGCCTGCATCTACTACTATTACTCCACACATCGATCGCTATCCAGCATGCATCTAGAGTATTAAGTTCATAAGAACAGAGTAACGCATTAGGTAAGATGACATGATGTAGAGGGATAAACTCAAGCAATATGATATAAACCCCATCTTTTTATCCTCGATGGCAACAATACAATACATGTCGTTTACCCTTTTGTCACTGGGATCGAGCACCGCAAGATTGAACCCAAAGCTAAGTACTTCTCGCATTGCCAGAAAGATCAATCTAGTAGGCCAAACCAAACTGATAATTCGAAGAGACTTGCAAGGATAACCAATCATGCATAAAAGATTTTAGAGAAGAATCAAATATTGTTCATAGATAGACTTGATCATAAACCCACAATTCATCGGATCTCGACAAACATACCGCAAAAAGAGTTACATCGAATAGATCTCCAAGAAGATCGAGGAGAACTTTGTATTGAGATTCAAAGAGAGAGAAGAAGCCATCTAGCTAATAACTATGGACCCGAAGGTCTGAAGTAAACTACTCACACATCACCGGAGAGGCCATGGAGTTGATGTAGAGGCCCTCCATGATCGTTGCCCCCTCCGGCGGAGCTCCAGAAAAGGCCCCAAGATGGGATCTCTTGGGTACAGAAGGTTGCGGCGGTGGAAATAGGGTTTCGTGGTGCTCCTGGATGTTTTCAGGGTATATGAGTATATATAGGAGAAAGAAGTAGGTCGGTTGAGCCACGAGGGGCCCACTAGGGGGGAGGGCGTGCTCAGGGGGGTAGGCGCGCCCCTGCCTCGTGGACACCTCATTCGTTTCTTGACGTCCACTCCAAGTCCTCTGGATCACATTTGTTCCAAAAATCACGTTCCCGAAGGTTTCATTCCGTTTGGATTCCGATTGATATTCCTTTTCTGCGAAACACTGATATAGGCAAAAGACAACAATTTGCACTGGGCCTTGGTTAGGTTAGTCCCAAAAATAATATAAAAGTGTAAATAAAGCCCATTAGCATCCAAAACAGATAATATAATAGCATGGAATAATCAAAAATTATAGATACGTTGAAGACGTATCAATAAGCTACAGGGAGGGAGGGGAAAATGCAACGCAGGACTCGCCGGCCGTGAGGGTTTATATAGCAGGCCGGTAAGCATTGGGATTTTGGGTGATTTCACCTGTCGTACGAGAAGCTTTTGCGGGAACCTGCGAGGTTGCGCGAGAACGGGCTCACCGACGATTCATTGGCGTCACCGTTTGGCCAAAAGAACGCCCCCGCGCGCTGCGCAAGCTTGCGTTGTAAGCCGTCTGCGGCAGCGGGGTCTTGCTGTGGGGTGACAAGACGTGTGAGAGGAGGACGAAAGTCCACATACACATACGGTTAATAAAAAAACATTTGTGATTTAATTACCTACTATACCCCGTCCTGGTTTAACATAACAATGAAATACGAATGCATGTCGCCAAAGATTATATAGTTGGATTTGTATTTGAACATAGTTTCCAATTATATATTTTTTATAAAATGCATTAAAATTTTGTTGGTTAAATTTGAGGGAAAAGTATGGCACAGAATATAAAGGGGACTATAGACTACACGGAGGTAGTAGCACATGGCCGCTCTCTACACAGCGACGCAATTGTCGGCCGACTTGTAGGCGACCATTTTCTGCATGTTCAACTGCTCTATGCGTGTGGTTGCTTGCGTTTCAGGCGGCCCCGGCGCACTCTGCTCGCATCCCGTCGCGCGCGCTCTGCTCTCGGGTCCCTTCGGGTGCTCTACCGTCATCCCTCCACGCGCACTGCAGTGTTTGGGGCCGGCGCATGATCACGCACATTTGTGTGCATGCGGTTGCGCCGGGCGCGGCGCGACAATGCAATTACCTGCTGCACAAACTGCCATGCGGACGCGCAGAGAATCCAGGCCGTCCGACCCCCATTTATTCCTGTGGACATTTACCTTCATCTCTCGTGTCACACGACACAATAAGCACACCCACGATGACACATACAGAGAGGACATCCAGCGGTTCCAATGGCGCTCCCAGCGGCCGACGATGACAACGACGGGCAATTCACCACGCATCACGTAGTGGACACCCACGTGAGGGGGATGGCCCTCTCGGTGGTGTACACGAACGATCCGGTCTCAGTGGAGAGCTCCATCCAAACTATGGAGTAGTTCCTTGCTAAGGACAAGTACCAAGTGGTCGGCTTTGACCTCGAGTACACCGTCGGTCATGCCGAGCACTATAAGAAGGTTTTCGTCACCCAGTTGTGCGTGCGACATGACGTCCTCGTCTACCACTACCACCTTGCTACAAGGCCTTGCGAGCGTTTCTCCAGGTTTATCAACAGCTCCGACTACAGTTTCGCTACGGTGGACACCACCAACGATCTAAAAGCTCAAGGTTTCGGGCTTGAAATGCATGAATCTTGTCAACATCCAGCACCACTACAAGGTCTAGGGCAGCGAAAAAACAAACTGAACTCCTTGGTTGACCTCGCCTCGGCGATCATCGACCCCTACTACATGAAGATGAAAATGAGAGCAAGAAGGACAAGAACGCCTGACACAGTGTGTGGCATGAGAGACTGGATGAACATCATGTCAAGTACGCGGCCAAGGACGCGTACACAAGCTACGAGATGTACAGGCGGATCGTTGACATGAGGAAGTGCCTTCTTCCTACCCCAGGCGAGGGATCGAGCCACAGAGCAGTGGCGGGAGCGTCACAAGAAGTAGATGACTAGACGATCGTTTCTCCTACTTTACAATTCATGCAATTGTTTATTGAGGTGTGTGTGAATGCTCTGTATAGTCACTTTTATAATTGGATGTTTATTTCAGTTATATATATATATACACACACACACACATGTTATTCTTCTGTAGACAGAGCAAATCACACGGCTTATTAGCAGCAGTCGTCTGTGTTATTATTGGCCTTCACACACATTTCTGATTACAGACCTGTTTGCCGCGTATCACACACATCTTGTTCAGTTGAACTGTTTCCATTGTGTTGCATGATCACACACAGTTCATCCTAGTGAACTGCATGCTGTATGTCGCACACACCTTCATTTGGCTGCCCGTTTCTTTTGTTCCTCCTCATCCCAAATAGTTAATTGAACTGAACCATATGCCCTGCATCGCACACGCAACTAAAATATGAATCGTGTTTGATGCGTCCATCATCGCAAACGTTTTGCACCTTTTTGACGGGTTTTTGACACCACCGTTTGCGATTATGGCATTGCACACAGTTTCGTCGAAGGGTCTCTAATCGTAGTGTCGCGTTTGGACCATCCTGCAGTAGTGATGCTATTATATTATCTGTTTTGCATGTGTTATATGCATTAATATGCTATTTTATATCATTTTGGGACTAACCTATTAACCTAGAGCCCAATGCCAATTTATTTTATTTCCTTGTTTTTGAGCTTCACAGAAAAGGAATAGCAAACGGAACGAAACCTTCACGATGATTTTTCTTGGGCCAGAAGACACACTACAAAAAAATACACTTCCATGATGATACGTGTTTGTCACAGTAGGTCGCTTTTTTGTCATGCATGTACATCCATGACAAATTTATGACAGAATCAAGATAGTCATACCTGTGCTGTCGTAGAAGTGTTCCATGACATTACCAAAATTATCATCATGGAAGTGTCCACTTCCATGACGATAAATCGCACGTCACAGAAGTGCTTTCGTCAAGGGTGACCGACACGTGGCATCCACTGTAACGGAACGCCGTTAAGCTATCAGGTCGGGTTTTGGATCCGATAACCCGTTAACAGCCCTGACCAATGGGGATTTTCCACGTGTAAAATCATCATTGGCTAGAGGAAACACGTGTCGGCTCATCGTCGGGATAGATGTCATCCACTCACTGGACAGAAGGCGCCTATGATACGTCGACACATGGCACGGCCCAACAAGTTTAAATGGGCCAGCCCAGCTAAAGGCCCACGAGATTTTGTGGACCATAATGGGCTGGCCCAGCTAAAGGCCCACAAGATTTTGCGGGCCATAATGGGCCGACCCAGGTAAAGGCCCACAAGATTTTTTTGTGCCATAATGGGCCGGCCCAGGTAAAGGCCCACAAGATTCTTGCGGGTCATAATGGGCCGGCCCAGCTAAAGGCCCATGAGATTTCGCCGACATGAATGGGCCGGCCCAGCTGTAGGCCCACAAGATTTTGAGGACCCTAGTAGGTCGGCCCATTAACTGGCTGCCATGTTTTGGGCCAAATGCCGGCCCATATTTGATCCAGTCCATTAATTGCCTGCCATGCTCCGGGCCTAATAGTGGCCCATATGAGATCCGGCCCGTTAAAAGTCTACCACGTTCTGGGCCAAATTATGGCCTAGATCAGGCCCGGCCCTTTAAGAGGCTTTGGGCTCAATTATGGCCCATATCAGATTCGACCCGCCAACTGGACACTATGCTTTTGGGCCCACTTGCTAAAGGCCCACTTAGTAATTCGGCCTGATATTAGTTTTGGCCTGTTAAGGGCCCGTTTAACACTTCGGCCCTATATTAATTTCGGCCTGTTAAAATCCCGTCATATAGTTGGGCCTAACTACGGCCCGGTTTGCATCCGGCCTGCTCGCAGCCGATATCTGATTGGGCCAAACAAGGACCCAGACAATTTTGGCCCGTTAAAAGCCCGTGATTTGATTCGCACAATCATGGGCCAGGGTTCATTTCGGGCTGCTGCGTAACTAGTAGGAATTAAGAACAAACCTACTCTATACAATAAAGAAATTACAGCATAGTAACTAAGAATAAACCTACACTACACAATAAAGGATTTAAGGTATATTACATCCACTAGGCATCAAAGTTCGCCACCAGTGATCATAAAGCACAATGAAGAAGCAGATTACAAATACTGGGCACCATTGCAGCATAACAAAATAATACTGAACCGAGACCACTTCCAAGACAGTTCAAGAAAGGTTAGCCTTGCGGGGGAACTGCTGCGCAAGCTACTAAGAAAGGATGTGAGACCGACCTAGCATGTCGGTCATAGCTTCCAGGTGTAGCTGTTTAGCGATGAGGTTCTCATTGGTGTTCTCTGCAATCTTTCTTAGAGATAGGACTTCAAGTCGAAGTTGAGTTGCAGAATGCCTTTCTGCTAGAACTTGGGACTGAAGAAGTCGAACTGATTCAGACAATGAATTCTGTGAGCTTGTCTGACTGTTAGTCTCAAGTAACTTGAACACTGCATCAAGACAAGACTTTGGGGTTGTCTCGCTATCTTCAAGATGTTTTGCCTTCTTTGCTGCAATATATGTTGTGTTTGTCTCACAGCCTTCAGCAGACTTGTGCATGCCATCAGGCATATCACTCTGAAACAAAGCAGAGAGATGACAGGTTTTGCACGTGTATAAACAAAGATGATAACTGTTCTGTCAATTCTATCCAATTTCAAATTAGAAAATAAAGAGTATGTTCAAAATATCAATAGCATAATTTGGCATTGTTCATAATGCGGGGAGCTTCACCACACTACTGGATTACCATGTCAACATAACAAGCATAGATGAAGGGCAAAGAAAATCATTGTATCTATTTTGGATAATGTGCATGGCATGTTGTTCATATATCAGCCACATCAGTAAGATAAAATAGGAGATGACAAGGTGCAAACGTGGGCTTCTTCACCACACACTGGATTATAGATCCACAAAAACAAGCATACATAGAGGGAGTATTAAGTAATGTGCATGGTATGAATAAGGAATTTGGTTTTACAAGTAAAACTTAGAACTTACGGTTCTTACGAACATGCATTTTGGTAGAAACAGCAAAGTAAACAGCAGTAAACGATAGGGAGTATGAGCAAATTAAACAGCAGTTGAGGATAAAGGCTTTAGAAGGACTGACTTACATTAACAGTTAACACCGGCTTTATAATGCCCTTCTCCTTGGCAAGGGAAGGATAACTCAAGAATTTCAGCACAAAATCTTCTTCATAAGCATTGCCTGTACTCTACATTTTGTAGAGAGTAATTATAGATATGATAATACTGGAAGGGATAGAGGATAATGAAGATAAGATGCAGATTGATGCTACATAATCAACTACCAATCCCTGGAAGTACAAGTGTTACAGGACAAAATGTACTGACAAGAGCAATGGGCTACACTTCTGCACTGGCATTGTCTATGTATTCTACTTGTTGGTAAGATTAAATATAGATCTGATCTTTTTTAGTAAATGGTGGGCGAGGGAGATAAGATGCAGAATGCTACAAAATGAACCAATCCCTCTTCGCGTAATACAAGAGTGTTTTGAACACTGGTGTACTGTACAAAACGTTCTTATATTATGGGACGGAGGGAGTAGCTGTTAATGTAAGTACAGTGATAGACCACGTTCAGTCCTTACAAGAGAACTGCAGAGCTGAATCTCTTCAAAAGCATTGGGTTGATTCTAAATTTATGTAAGAGTCCATACGGATCTTATAATGTCCACCAAATGGACGATTACGAGGCTAACATGTGCAGTGATGCTACATAATCAAACAGCTATGAAAGTAAGTATGGTCATATAGGGCAAGAGGTACTCACAAGAGCAATGCAGTGTGTGGTATAGTTGCGAGATTCTGTGGTCCCTTGGGAACGAATGTTCTTCTGCTAACAGTTTTCATACAAGTGAGACATTAAGGAAAATGCAGAAATGTAGTTCAAATTGTGATGTGATATCATAGACAGTACCTTACGCTGCAGCCGAGACCAATGTGTAACAAGAGTATTCCAGTCACCGTCGGATAAATGTAGCACCAGAGACTTTACAGAAATTTTGTTCAGAGGCTTGCCATCGAAGTGCGCTTGCCTCAGGTAGGAACGATACTTCATCAACGAGTGCTTGAAAAGCGCAACCAACCCTTTCTCGTCATCACAATCCAGTTTGCGCCTCGCCTATTTAAAAGAATGAAATCTTGTGTCTTCTGTCAGCAGAAACATATGCAGTAATGACCATGAATAACATTAGTACATTACTTATGCGTAAGTTGCGGAGGAAGACTGGAAATTGTTCTGTGTCTGCGGTATAATCTTTCCATGAAGGAAAGATGCGCAAAAAGTTCCTGACAACAACATAAGCTTCGTCTTCTAAACTGGGAAGAAATGGAAGGGGGGTCCTACTTGCTGCAATTGGGGCTCTGTCTAGTTCGAAAAGGGATTTGTCAACTGGATTTGGGGTACTCTTTGCTGGAATGGGTTTTTTACGTCGTACAGCTGGTGCTATGTCAACTGGCATAATCATACTATTTGCTGCAGTTGGGGTCTGCTGAGTTGGGGCATCAGAAATGACCAGTGTAGTAGGGCTAGAGTCTGCTAGAGTTGGGGTATTTTGTGGGTCAGGTGATATTGCAACTACACCTAATGGGCTGTTTGATTTATCAGGTGCCACTACCTTTTCCAAATACTTTGCTTGTGCTCCTCCACGATCAGCAATCGCCCTCTTCCTTTTGAACGTCTGATACACAAGAACATCATTTGAATGGATAAATATGGTATGATGACAGATGGAATATGTACTGAAAATGGATAGGCAGGGCGTATTCACATACACGATGTGTAAACTAAGCTAATGGCAGTTCAACAATGTAGAAGCAATGCAAAGCATCAGTTGCAAGATATGTGGGAGCAATGTAACCTTGGAAAGTTAGAGCAAGTACGTTGATGGGTGAATAAGATAGGGCATCTTCCTCTGACTCCTCCACTAGGGAGCTACATTGACTTAGGTCTCCCTCTAGCTCAGAATCACTGTTAGGATCATATTCTGAGCATGAATCTATAGGTGGAGAGTGTTTGCACTGCATTGCATCCAGACTTGATTTCAGTCCCTTAATGCCAAGTTTGACAGCCATGGCATTGTTTTGCTTTATTCTTTTCATGCGCGCAAGCTCATAATCATTATGATGCTGTTCAGAATCTGAGATTCATGAAAACATAAAAAGTAGTCAGATTATCTATGGAATGCATTGCGGTTTCAACTCGGAGAGTGTCTCCCTATAAACCCCTGCATATGCAAAGTTCACCTCCCCAACCGTGCTGACCAGACCACACACAGAGATACACACCCGAGTGGCGAACATGCATTTTCGAAACTAATTTAGGAACATTTAGCTGACCAATTAAATAAATCTATTTTAATAATATCATATTCACATTTGAACAACTAAGCTTGTTTAGCTTGATGGGTGGAGCAGTGTTATTATGACACGAAGCATGTATTCTGATCGTATAGTGATCATAAAAGGGGGAAACTCTAAGCATATATTTTTTTAGCAAAAGAGGGTTTCCCCTCTGATTTCTATTAAAGAAACCACCACGGAACCAACATGATCAATTAAACCCTAAGCATGATCAATTAAACCGTATTATGGCTGTGCCATGGTAGATTTGAAGCTGCAAACTGGAGAAATGATATTTAGCATCCATTGTTTGCTTCGAACTAAGAACTAAATTCTAAGAGCTGAAAAGAAAGTAGAGTAACCAAGTTAAGATCTATTTTCTGGTTGAGATGAAAAAGTTGAGGAGATATGTAGTACCACCTCTCTTGCGGCGCCGTGTAGGCATCGGGGGTGTGATGGCTGTCGGTGGTGTTGAAGCAGATCTGCGATGGTAGACGGGTGCATCAGGGGATAAGTCCCGTTGCGGTGGAAGAGAAGGTCGTGTGAGCGGCCCCGGCAAAGAGGACGATGCGCCGATGAAGCGAGAGGACGCTATGCAAGGCTATTGGTCCGTCGCCGTGGATGAGAAACGTCCATTTGTAGCAGTGGACGACGCGGTCTTGGTAGGCGCTCCGGCATGGTGGAGGACGGTGGCGATGGATGTGGTGGAGGACGGCGTCGATGGATGGGGTGGCGGACGGAGGCTGGTGTGGGAATGGGGTGTTCTAGCGCGGACGTTGTTTGAATGGGAAAATGGAGGGAGAGGTACGGGGAACCATGTTTTTGGGACGCGCCTGTCTGAAATATGGGAAAGTTACGAACTTAT
Source organism: Triticum urartu (assembly GCF_003073215.2). Lineage (NCBI taxonomy): Eukaryota > Viridiplantae > Streptophyta > Magnoliopsida > Poales > Poaceae > Triticum > Triticum urartu. Next base: position 118,670,820 of record NC_053026.1, on the reverse strand, counting down.
CCCCCGTTTCAAATTTGGACGTCTCGTCAGTTGGGGATAGGACGGTAATCTCGCATCTCCCAAATATTTGCCGGTAACTATTTCGAGCGAGGAGAGGGTGTTTTGCCGCCCACGGTTAGCGCCCATGGTGTATGAACGAGGCTGACAAGTAGGGCGATTGTGTCACGTCTGATGGAAGTTACACATCCGCCCCTATTTAAAATATTAGCCTACATCTATTTCGGACGAGGAGAGGGTGTTTTTCCGCCCACCGTGTATGAATGGGGAATGGAGGGAGAAACAGAGGTCTTTCGGACGAGCTTGAATCAAATGAGTTTTGCCGCCCATGTTTGACGCCCACCGTGTCGGAATGGGCTCAGAGGCGGTCGTGTCACGTCTAATTGAAGTTACTAACCTACCTCTATTTAGATCAGTGGAAATCAGGCCGATGGATTGTCCGTGTAATGGGTAGACAGTAATTTCCATCTCCCAAACACTTGGCTTCGGGCAGCCGATGTGGGAGTGGACATTTTGCTGTTTCTTTCGAATTTTTGGACAATAAACATCCACGTTTACCCTGGCAATTAAATTCGAATCCATTTTGTATTCCTATATGAATCTTTATGAATCATTCTATGTGTTTTTATATATCTTCAAAAGGACGACAAAGATGTATTCCACTGTAATATATGAATATGGTTTACAAATGCCGATACTCAAATTCAGAAGCTAGAATCCAATTTAAGGTGAATTCGAATATTTGGAATACTTCATGTCCAACTCAAATGTCACACGCAGCATAATGTGTACTCCCATTTAGATATGTACACAAGCGATGTATCAAGATTCAAATACCGAGTCAATCAACCAAGAATGTACGGAACTAACAGACATATAAACACTTATAGAGTATATGGATCAATAATATCAACTAACATACATAAGCCAGGCCGCTGTACTTTTTTTTGGCTACAATAGCATCCTTTTTTTAGCCAGCATCTTGGCCCTTTCCGATGCATGCCACTTATGGTCCATCTATACTACTATTGCTGAATGCACATGCAGCCCGATTGGCATATTTGTAGGTCTGGCACAGCAATCCAAATGAAATGTCTCCGAGTCTTATCAATTAATACAGACTTGTGCTCAAATAAAATTACTAACAAAAAACAATTATTACATGATCTCTAAAACAAATGGTTTGATTGATTACATGAATAGACAACACAAAGGTTATTGAACTATGGAAAGAACATTTCACCTATGATTTACCAAGTAGGAATTTAATTTCCTTTTTTCCTTCAGGACCTTAACAATCTGGTCAGTCTCAGCTTGCTTCGTTTTGAAATCCACCAAATATTGCTGTCTTGAGTACTGCTTGTGATTGTGCTGTTTGCTTCCTCAACATGTCAACTTCAACTCTAAGTGCAGAAGCAGAATCTCTTTCTACCACTAGTTTAGCCTGTAGAGCATCAGTAGTTGGCAATTCATAATGCACGATTGGGCCGGTGCCACTGCTGTGGGATGATGCCACGTCCATGGGGACCTCGCTCTTTGATCTTGGCCTAACCTGTTTTGTGTAACATCCCAAATTTTCAATTTGGAATGTTATACATTAGATCATCATGCATATCATATTTTACTTTGCTTTTTGGTTGATCCCAGAAATTCTACGCAACTCAATGACCCACGGAGAGAGTTGGGGATTTCGTTATTTTCATATTTGAGTTCTCTCAAATTTTGAGAATAGGATCATTTGATTTTATTTATTTTATCGTCAATTATTTCTATTACAAAAATATGAGAGAGGGAATAAAATGACTTTCCCAAAATAAAGAAATATTGAGGATTTAATAATAAAATTAAATAAGATTTTATTTCGGAGTTTTTCGGTGTTTTATTAGAATTTAGGAAAAATGTGCATTTTTCAAAATTGCATTTAGGGCCCAAATAAATGTTCACCTTGTGCGGCTTGATTTTAGAAGCCCGTGAAAATTTATTTCGGAATTTTTGGAGTCTGTTTAGTACTTCTTTTTATTTTTTTCTTCCGAGCGGAATAAAAAAACGAACCGACTTCGGGCCGTACCCGAGCGGGACACCGCCCGGGGGCAGCCTTTAAATAGCGCCGCCCCGAGCCGCCCCAGCCCATCAACCCCGCCTCGATCCGCGCACGCCGCCGGAGCCGCCGCCGCCGACGATCCCGCCGCCCGAGGTTCGTCGCGCCTCATTTTCCATGCCGAAAAAAAGAAAAAAGAAAAAAAAAGAGAAAAAAATTCGGTGTTTGTCGTTTTTCTTTTTCTCGGATTAAATCCGCGATTTTTCTGATCGCGATTCCTGATCCGATTTTCGTTTTAGTATAACTTTTCGCTCGTTTATCGGAATCAGGCGATTCAAGCGCCTAGAGTTTCGTCTCGAAACCCTCTATCCGTTTAACCAACTTAAAAAAGTTTTTTCTACTATAAAATTTGCCCTAGATCCAGATTGCTAGAATGAAGTTGTTTTCTTTCGCCGTTTGACTTTCGTTGCTTCGTTCGATTTGATTCTTTTTGCCAAGCGGAGTTCTTAAGTTGAACCTTCTGGTTAGATCTTTTATTTGAGTTTTACCTGTGCATTAGATGAGTACTTATTGTATGCTTGTTTGTTTGTCTGCGATAGAATACCTGGAGTGCGCCGCCTGTTACTTCGAATCGTTAGGTTTCGCGGATCATCAGCAAGGCAAGTAACACTTTGATCATACCTTTTGTACTACCCAGTTTTATTGCATTAGATCAATCCTCACACATTGCATGATTAGGATCTAATTAAATTGTGGGATGGGAAGTAGATGAGGTAGTACCTATTACCTGTTTATTATCAACCCTTTGGGAGTAACTTCTACGTTTGCTTATTATGCCATGCTATGCTAGTAGACGTGGATTGGGCGAGTGAAATCCATGACACATGTGAGATTGTTAATTAATGGTTTATCTAAGGTGGCAACTTAAACACACATCTGGGTGGATTGAGGCACCTGGGTATTCCAGGACTTGCCTGTTTTCTTTGGACCGCCACCCAGGCTCAAAGGGATCATGAGACTATTCATACTAGAAACTTCCGTGTGCAGCCACAAGCTATTATGGGCTCTAGCATAGTTGACTAAGTCGTGCGAACTCTTACAGTGGTAGACTAGCAGATGTAGGGGATGTAGGTGGTACGGTCTACCCATCGTAAGGTGCTAGCGCTTCTGAAAGACTATGTCTCGGTCATCCGTCTTCTCAAACACCATGTAGTGCGAGAAACCAAACGGAGGCGATCGAGTCTTGTGGGGAAAAGTGCGCAAACCTCTGCAGAGTGTAATGAACTAATCATGGTTAGCCGTGTCCCCGGTTATGGACATCTTGAGTGTCTAGTACTTGGATTTTCATGTGAATCTCAAAATGTTACTCTAAATTAATTTTGTTGGGTTATGTTTAATGATGATGCTTAATTGGGATTGAGAATGCTGTCAACCATTCTCAATGTTTAACAACTACCATGATAGTAATTAAATTTTATTCCTTTGTAGTAGGGAAAAATTGGCTTTACGCAAAACTGTAACCATAGAGCTTTCCACCAGCCAAATATGCATATAGTATAGCTGTTTGATTCCATTACTCTCTATGTGTTACCTTGCCAGCATATTCCATGTGCTGACCCCGTTTTCGGGCTGCAACGTTAATGTTGCAGACTTTTCAGACGACGATTAAGGAGTTTTTAGGTCGTGGTTCTATACTCAGTGATGCCGTTGGAGTTGATGGACTCACTTATCTTCCAAGCCTTCCGCTGTTATCGTTATTAGATGGCCTTAAGCCATATTTATTGTAATAAGTTCTCTTTTGAGACACTCGATGTAATAAGTGTGTGATTGCTACTCTACTATAAATCCTCCGAGTACTGTGTGGTGTCAGCATTACTGATCCAGGGATGACACCGGAGCACAGAGATCAGACTGTTTGAGGTCTGGTCGCTACATAGATGGTATCAGAGCACACCCTGACTGTAGGACACGACCACTAAGCACAAGACCTAGATCACTATTCACTCTCTTCTCTTCTGACCTCTCATCTTTTCTACTCTTTAGGATGGCGGATGCAAGGAACAAGTTCACGCAACCGGATGAAGATACACCCTTTGGACGCCGCTTGAAGGAAGTCACTAGATACCTGAATATAGGAGTACCAAGCTTCACCGGAACCTACAACGCCACTTTACCTGAAGAAGAGCGCTAGATGATTCAAGTTCAAGTACCAGGAAGGACGTTCATGCCAGTCACTGAGCCCATAGAATTTTCTTTTGATGCACCAACTTGGAGTCTAGGAAAGAGCATGGCAGCTCACATCGCCATGGGACGCATTGGAGAAGTCTACCGCAAGGATCTCAAGGATACTATCTACCAGATTTGTGGGCGTCGAGATGAACACTGGGAGATGATCAGCACCAGGAAGGATAGATCAATTACAGCTTTTATCCAGGAGTTAAATCAGCACATTCGACGACAGGAGAACCAGATGTGCGCCAACATGATAGATCTGAAGAAGGCTAAGACTAGAATCAAGGAACTGGAGGAAGAACTCAAGGCTACACGTGAAGATTATGAAGAGGAAATTGAAGTATTGGTGGAGAAGAATGACGACCTGATCAAGAAGATTGGAATATTTATGGGAGGCCCTACGCCAGTAGATGAAGACGAAGAACCTGAGGAAATTATCCCGGAAGACTACATCATCATCGACGACACCGACTCGGAAGCAGATAGTAGCGATGATGACTATGTTGATGAAGCTAGAGCAGATATCATGGAGTCAACGACCGTAGAATATTTCTAGTAGACCACCTCATCAGTAGTAGTAGTCCACCATGTAAATATAGTAGTCCGAGCACTTTTGCGATAGATAGATCGATTGTATGCCTTTGTTTGATTGATTGAAGTGAATTGTTTGCTTTTGCCTCATGTGCATATGGGTAGTGTTTTCTCTATAGACCCCCTCTATTCTTATACCTCATCTTTTCTAAACCCTCAGATGCCTCCGAGACATGACCCCGGATTTGCCTTTCCACCGGAGCTCACCCAGTTGATCCAGCAGCAGAACACATTGATGCAGTTGCTAGTCCAGAATCAGAATCAGGGGAACAACAACAACAACAACAACAACCCACCACCACCACCACCTGTTGACCACTTAGCCCGTGTTCTTAGGCTGAATCCGCCGGTGTTTTCCAGTAGCACCGAGCCGATAGTAGCAGATGATTGGCTCCGCAAGACAGCTAGGGAGTTGACCACAGCAGGATGCACAGATGCGGAGAAGGTGAAGTTTGCCGCACATCAGTTAGAAGGACCCGCAGCATCATGGTGGGAGAATTTCACAGCCACTTTCCCTGTCGACACTGTCACATGGGACCACTTTCAGCAGGCTTTTCGTACTGCCCATGTTTCAGCAGGAGCTATGGCCATGGAGAAGCGTGAGTTTCGCAACTTGCGCCAAGGAGGACGGACAGTTGGCCAGTATGTGGAGGAATTTAGTAAGCTAGCACGTTATGCCCCAGATGACGTCGCTACGGATGCAGCTAAGCAGGAGAAGTTTCTAGAAGTACTGAATGATGAGTTGAGGATGCAGTTGATGGTAGCCACCTTCAACAACTACCAGGAGTTGGTAGATCGTGCTCTTATGATTGAAGGGAAGCAGCAGCAAATTGAGAATCGCAAGAGGAAGTATGGACAAGGGAAGTACACTTCAGGAGCTCAGCAGAAGCCACGTTTTACCCCTAGACCGGGAGGACATTTTCAGCATACTCATGGAGGAGGTAGCTCGCACAATCACAATGGCACCAAGAATGGTAATGGCAATGGAGGAAGCAACGGCCAGAACCGCACCAACCCCTCAACCCCAGCCAAGAAGGACCTAAGCCAAGTCACTTGCTTTAAGTGTTCGAAGACAGGACATTATGCCAATGAATGTCCTGAATTACAAAATGGAAATAGCAATGGAAGTTCTGGGAAGAAGCCGAACTCTTTCAATAGGGGACAGGTGAACCACGTTAGCATGGAGGAGGTTGAAGCTCAGCCCGATGTAGTAATAGGTAAGTTTTTGGTTAAGTCATTTACTGCACTCGTTCTTTTTGATACTGGTGCATCGCATTCATACATCTCAAGGGGATTTGTGGATAAGTATAACCTACCAACCCAAGCCCTTAGGTCACCCATGTTAGTAACCTTGCCCGGAGCAGAGTATGTGGCTAGTCTATGGTGTGATCGGTTACCATTAAGGATTGGTAACTATGTTTTTCCCTCAGACCTAATAGTATTGGAATCTCAAGGATTGGATGTGATATTAGGCATGGATTTGTTATCAAAGTATGAAGGGAATATTGAATGTGCTAGTAAGTCAATTTTGCTTACCACCCCAGAAGGGAGAAGGATCAGGTATGTATCCCGGCATGTGCCAAAGAGGACTCAAGTAAATTGCCTAACAGGAGTTGTGCAGGAGGAAGTACCAGTGGTAAGGGATTTCCCTGATGTATTTCCAGAGGAGTTGCCAGGCATGCCACCGGATAGAGATATTGCATTTTTGATTGAGCTATTGCCAGGCACAGGTCCAATATCAAAGAGACCATATAGGATGCCACCAAAGGATTTGGTGGAAATTAAGAAGCAGATTAAGGAGTTACTGGATAAGGGATATATTCGCCCAAGTTCTTCACCTTGGGGATCGCCAGTACTTCTAGTGGAGAAGAAGGATGGATCGTTAAGGATGGTTGTAGATTATCGAGGATTGAATGAAGTAACGATCAAGAACAAGTACCCACTACCGATGATCAATGATCTGTTTGATCGATTGCAAGGAGCTAAGGTATTTTCCAAGATCGATCTGCGATCAGGATACCACCAGTTGAAGATTAACAGGATATTCCGAGACAGCTTTTACCACCAGGTATGGGCTGTACGAGTATACCGTTATGTCATTTGGTCTGACTAACGCACCTGCCTATTTTATGAACATGATGAACAAAGTGTTATGGAGTTTTTGGATAAGTTCGTCGTAGTGTTCATTGATGATATCCTGGTTTATTCGAAGAATGAAGAGGAACATAAGGAGCATTTGCGTTTGGTACTTGGAAAGCTCAGAGAACATCAATTATATGCCAAGTTCAGCAAATGTGAGTTTTGGTTGAAGGAAGTAGGATTCCTCGGACATGTTATATCTGGAGAAGGTATAGCAGTAGATCCCGCTAAAGTTGAAACCGTGACCAAGTGGGAAGCCCCAACAACAGTTGGAGAGATCCGGAGTTTCCTTGGACTCGCAGGATACTACCGGAGATTTATTGAGAATTTCTCAAAGATTGCGAAGCCTATGACGGAGTTATTAAAGAAAGATACCAAGTTCATATGGACAGAGGAATGTGAGGCTAGTTTCCAGGAGTTGAATAAACGTTTGGTTACCTCACCAGTGTTGATTTTGCCAGACCAGACCAAAGATTATGAGGTGTATTGCGACGCTTCACGTCGAGGACTTGGAGCAGTGCTTATGCAGGAAGGGAGAGTTGTTTCATATGCCTCAAGACAACTGGAGCCTCATGAGTTAAATTATGCCACGCATGATTTGGAGTTAGCAGCCGTAGTGCATGCATTGAAGACATGGAGACATTTTCTCATTGGAAATCATTGTGAGGTGTACACGGATCATAAGAGTTTGAAGTACATTTTCACACAGAAGGAGTTAAATCTCAGACAAAGGAGATGGTTGGAGCTTATCAAGGATTATGATATGAAATTGCATTATCATCCTGGAAAGGCTAATGTAGTAGCAGATGCATTAAGCCGCAAGAGCCATGTCAATACGTTAATGATGGGAGGAATACCAAGGGAGTTAGCCGAAAATCTTCGTGAACTATGTTTGGAAATAGTTCCGAGAGGCTATGTAGCAGCATTGGAGATTCAGTCAACTTTGATGGATACAATCAGAGATGCTCAGAAAGCTGACAAAGAGATTGCCGCTATAAAGGAGAAACTGAGCAAAAGAAAAGCTAAAGGATTTCGTGAGGATGAGCACGACACCCTATGGTTTGAAGACCGTGTCTACGTGCCCAATGACCCGGAGATCAGGAAATTGATTTTGCAAGAGGCACATGACTCACCATATTCAATTCACCCAGGAAATACCAAGATGTATCTGGATTTGAGGGATATTTTCTGGTGGATCGGAATGAAGAAGGATATAGCGGAGTATGTAGCAGTTTGTGATGTATGTCAGAGAGTAAAGGAAGAGCATCAGAAGCCAGCAGGATTGTTACAACCATTGCCGATACCCGAATGGAAGTGGGATAAGCTAGGCATGAATTTTATCACGGGATTGCCCAGGACACGTTCAGGCTATGACTCGATTTGGGTTGTAGTTGATCGATTGACGAAGGTAGCTCATTTCATCCCAGTAAAGACCACTTACACCAGTGCTAAGTTGGCAAAGATATACATGACCAGGATCGTATGTCTGCATGGAGTTCCGAGGAGTATCGTATCAGATAGAGGAACCCAGTTTACCTCAAAGTTTTGGAAGTAGCTGCACGAAACTTTGGGTACCAGGCTAGAATTCAGTACAGCTTTTCATCCACAGACAGATGGACAGACCGAGAGAGTCAATCAGATTTTGGAGGATATGCTGAGAGCTTGTGCACTAGATTACGGATCTAGTTGGGACGATAATTTGCCATATGCAGAGTTCTCTTACAACAACAGTTACCAAACCAGTTTAAAGATGGCCCCTTTCGAAGCTTTGTACGGAAGGAGGTGCAGGACACCGTTGTCATGGGACGAAGTTGGAGACCGCCAGTTGTTTGGTCCTGACTTGATTAAAGAGTCTGAACAGAAGGTGAAGCTGATTCGCGATAGGCTCAAGGTAGCCCAGTCCAGACAGAAGAGTTATGCGGATTCTAAACGCAAGGAGATTGTTTACGAAGTCAGAGACAGAGCTTATCTTCGAGTATCTCCACTTCGGGGAACAAAGCATTTTGGAGTTAAAGGGAAGTTAGCACCACGATTTGTAGGACCATATCGAGTTTTGGAGCGTATGGGAGAAGTGGCCTACAAGTTGGAATTGCCCGAAGGATTGTTAGGAGTACATGATGTGTTCTACATTTCTCAGTTAAAGAAATGTCACGCGGAGATGGCTGACATACCATTGAGAGACACAGTGCCTTTGGAAACTATTCAGTTGGATAACGATTTGACCTACGAGGAGAAACCAGTCAAGATTCTTGAGTTTGCCAGCCGAGTTACTTGCAGCAAAGTTATTAAGTTTTGCAAAGTTCAGTGGAGCCACCACACAGAGGATGAAGTCACCTGGGAGCGAGAGGAAGATTTGCTCAAAGACCACCCTCACCTATTTTCTAGCCAACCCAAATCTCGAGGGCGAGATTCATCTTAAGGGGGGTAGGTTTGTAACATCCCAAATTTTCAATTTGGAATGTTATACATTAGATCATCATGCATATCATATTTTACTTTGCTTTTTGGTTGATCCTAGAAATTCTACGCAACTCAATGACCCACGGAGAGAGTTGGGGATTTCGTTATTTTCATATTTGAGTTCTCTCAAATTTTGAGAATAGGATCATTTGATTTTATTTATTTTATCGTCAATTATTTCTATTACAAAAATATGAGAGAGAGAATAAAATGACTTTCCCAAAATAAAGAAATATTGAGGATTTAATAATAAAATCAAATAAGATTTTATTTGGAGTTTTTCGGTGTTTTATTTGAATTTAGGAAAAATTTGCGTTTTTCAAAATTGCATTTAGGGCCCAAATAAATGTTTACCTTGTGCGGCTTGATTTTAGAAGCCCGTGAAAATTTATTTCGGAATTTTTGGAGTCCGTTTAGTATTTCTTTTTTCTTCTTCCGAGCGGAATAATAAAAAAAACGAACCGACTTCGGGCCGTACCCGAGCGGGACACCGCCCGGGGGCAGCCTTTAAAAGTGCGCAAACCTCTGCAGAGTGTATAAACTAATCATGGTTAGCCGTGTCCCCGGTTATGGACATCTTGAGTGTCTAGTACTTGGATTTTCATGTGAATGTCAACATGTTACTCTAAATTAATTTTGTTGGGTTATGTTTAATGATGATGCTTAATTGGGATTGAGAATGCTGTCAACCATTCTCAATGTTTAACAACTACCATGATAGTAATTAAATTTTATTCCTTTGTAGTAGGGAAAAATTGGCTTTACGCAAAACTGTAACCATAGAGCTTTCCACCAGCCAAATATGCATATAGTATAGCTGTTTGATTCCATTACTCTCTATGTGTTACCTTGCCAGCATATTCCATGTGCTGACCCGTTTTCGGGCTGCAACGTTATGTTCCAGACTTTTCAGACGATGATTAAGGAGTTTTTAGGTCATGGTTCTATACTCAGTGATGCCGTTGGAGTTGATGGACTCACTTATCTTCCAAGCCTTCCGCTGTTATCGTTATTAGATGGCCTTAAGCCATATTTATTGTAATAAGTTCTCTTTTAAGACACTCGATGTAATAAGTGTGTGATTGCTACTCTGCTATAAATCCTCCGAGTACTGTGTGGTGTCAGCATTACTGATCCAGGGATGACACCGGAGCACAGAGATCAGACTGTTTGAGGTCTGGTCACTACATTTTGCAATTAAAGTTCCGATTGGATTCAGAAAAGTTGAAGTTAGCAAAACATCTCAACTGGGAGTTATAACAGAAAACCGGTTAAAAAAACAAGGAATTAAAGAGTTTCAATTGGATGTTGAAAAGTAGTTATTAACATCATTGTAACCCGCTGTTGTAGCAGCAAAGCAGTTAAACAAACAAGTAGATATTTATGTTAAGGCAAACAGGTAATTCTTAACAGTAAGTATCAAACACATAGATAGGCGCAGTCTACAATATGATTAACAGGTTGTGCCATTATGTAATCAGTAGAAAACTAAATTAAGCCAAGCAACGTAATTTAACAATTTTGCAATAAGTGGCTAACTAAAATTCCGAGAAGCAGGTAACTGAACTTACGCTAGTTCTTTGTACAGGCACACTGCAACTTATTTTTCGCTTACAAGGTTGTACGAAGGAGTCCATGGCATCAATTGCTTGGATACGCAGTCCCAATACTTCTTTCTTCCCACACTGCATGGGTAAGTCGAATGGTTAATCTGGTAAGATGGTGCGTCCTTGATATGTTATATGAGGACGTGTAGTCAGACTAGTTGTAGCCAAACACATCACACTGGCTTTTAATGTATATTTCATGCGATTACTTTTGGCATATCGAGATCTAAGCAATCTACAATAGGATGAAAAGACTGGCATCCTTCACATTATTGGCGAACTCAGTTCATAGAAACAAGCAATTTAACCATTCTGTGGGTAAATCAAAAGTGCCACTGGAATATTTTTCACTATCCAATCATACACGCAAAAAGGGGCGACACCACCATAGGGGCTGGTATGGGCGGCCGCCTCAGGAGGCTGGAAAGTGTGCGCCTAGTTTGAGTCATCCAGGTTGGCCCACGCTAGTTTCGTTCGTCCCAATGCACGAGCAGGCAATGTAAAAAATGAAGAAAAATGTTTCAATTTGGATGGGACAATAACATAAGTGCAAGGCAGGCCCTATAGCAGGCTCGAGGCCCAAACGAGCGCCTCCCATATTGATCGACAACAGGAAAAATCCCAATTCATTCGCTCCAGCCTCCAGTCTGGTTCGCTCCTAACCTAGCCACCGCTGGAAAGACCGACACAACACTTCCTCGCGCCCTCGTTGGAGGGCGGTCGCCGGGCTTCAAGCGAACGGAAGGACAAGAAGATGAAGATCCAACCCTGGGTGTAGCCTGCGTGGGAGGCAGCGGCGGCAGCACGAGCATGGCATCGAGCTTGCGCAAACGGACAGTCGCAGCTTGCAAGACTAGCATGCGCAACGAGCAGGTACATCACATCCCTGATTATATCTAATTCAACTCTTCAATTTCTGGCCAATAGTTAAACCCGACGGTGTTGTAAAACTGCTTGTATGTAGGGAATCTATGAGAAAATGAAACCAATTTCTACTTATTTTATAACTCCCCCGATCAATATTGAATCTGATGTAACTAATCAAGTTTCCGATGCAAACATACAAGCTCATGTTGTTCTTGAGCCTGAAGTGTCTAATGAACAGACTGCTAATGAAGGATTTGATGCAAACATTTTACATGCTCCTGGTGATGAACATATAGTGTCTAATGAGGGATCTAATGCAATCATTTTGCAAGCTCATTGAAGGATTTAGTGTCTAATGATGATCTACTATGTTGAGAGAGACAAAGATTTGCAGGCATTGATGACAAGCAAATTATAGTGCATTTTCATAGCTTGAGGAAATGTTGAGGCCATCTACCAGAAAGTCCCCGTATCATGACAACATAGCATAAATACTTTTATAATCTGTTGTTTGAAACTATTGGCATACTTGTGCATGATAGATATATTGATATGCAGTTTGCACACTGGTTATACATGCAATTACCCTTCGATATTTTCAGCCAGAGAACGAATAATTCAAGCAGGTACAGATCATGTTTGTAGTCCTTGTACACCATGTTGCATTTTGTGTTTTTTGGTGCTTGCATCATTTAGTGTTTATAATCTGAACTACTTTGGATCATTAGCTGGTTTTCAAAGTGCATGTAGCTTCACATTTCTCAAGTTATGTTGATTTCTGGAGTGCAAGTGCCTTCGTATTTTTTAATTTAAATGTTCGCCCCTTGTAACTTGAATTCGTGGATCAGCCACTGCACACAAATCATACACGAATGCTAGTACGAATTAAATGAAATGCAGGGACTTACGCTAGCTCGTTGTACAGGCTCACTGCAGCTCTGCTTGCGCTTGGGATGTTCCATGTACAAGTCCATGTTACCACTTGCTTGGATGTGCAGGCCTTGTGCTCCTTGCATCCCCCTCTGCATTTTTGACACGGCGAATGGTTGATCAAATAAGAGGAATCGACATTGATGTTGTACCAGAGGACAGATACTTACAAGGTTATACGGGTGTGCAGAATGTGTACCAGATCCCGTAGCGCCGTCATGCTTCGCTAAAATATGGATTTGCTTGTTTCAGATGATATCTCCAGAAGAAATAAGAGTTAAGGTCAGAGTTGCATAGGCGTGTAAGCTAAGAGAGCAGTGAAAGGATATCCAAACATCGTCGGAACAGTGCACAAGGGAGTGATGTGTGGATACCTAGTTCGGGCCGGCGTTTGGGCATGCTCACCTAGCTAGAGTGTGGGTCACTTCAGAGCCGTTGAGGGTGATGCTCTGGCTGGCCGCGCATGGATGCAGATCTTGAGTGGTAGCGGAGCGCTACGATGCGGTGGATGAGACCGTTGGTGAAGCCCCAACGGCCTCGGGGGGTGGAGGTGCGATGATGTGCTCGGTGAAGTAGCCCCGATGAGCTGGGAGACGGCGTCGGTGAAGTGCACCTGATGCGGTGGAACTCGGTGTCTGTGAGGCACGTCGGTTGCGGCAGCCGACGTTGTCGGTGGACCACCCGGTGCGGTGGACGAGGGCGTAGATGAGGTAGCTCCGATGCGGTGGTGAAGCACGACCATCGTCTTCGTCGTCGTCGTCCGACACAGAGGTGGGGAACGATGGGGAAAGAGACGAGACGAGGGGCGATTCGAGGGTTGGCGGCGAATTAGGGATTTGAGCAATCTGGGCACGGAAGGGGACGGTGGAGAAGAGAGATTTTCCAAGGCTGGAATTGGGGCCGCTAGATATTTCAATCCGAAACATGGAAGCGCGAACTTATATTGTCGTCGTCCTTTTGGGGGGGAGGGGGGTGGGTGGCTGGGTGCTACGCGTCCGTCCGACACACGCGACCACCCCGACAGGACTATGCGTCGGTGCCTTAAGGCACCTGCCTTTGTGTCCATGACATATGGGCCCAACAGGTGGCTGGCCCACATGTCAGTGACCCAAAGGCAGTTGCCTTTAAGGCACCGAAGCAGCGTCCACCCCGACATGACCCTGGTTTGCCTGGTGCGCCTACATTTGAGAATGCAAACGAATCTTCTTTCATTTGCAAACGAATCTGTATGTATTACCATGCCCGTGTTTTCCTTGCAATAATTAGTCATTCGAAACGAGATACTCCATCCGTTCACTTTTGTAAGTCGTTTCAGACAACTTAAAATGAACTATTTTGCACATTGTCTAAAATGTCTTCAAGGTCTTATAAAAGTGAACAGAGGGAGTACTATAAATTAATTAATGAGGAGTTATTTGAAAAAAATCGAAACGGTACCCATGCTAATGTGGATTAGAGTGTGTGTCACAGAATTAGTTATTTGAATTAGAGTGTGTGTCATGTAGCTAGTTATTTGAATTAGAGTGTGTGTCACGTAGCGATCTCCAATTCTAACATGGATTTCACATTTCACTGTATCCATGCTACTTTTTAATACAAATTCATATGTATATGATGAACACCATGGTAGTGAGAAAACTTTTGGATGGATTCAAACATATGACCTACAAAATAACACAACAAACTGAGTCAACGTCAACTTTTCTAAACTTAGTATGGCATGAATTTGAAATAATTACCCGTATGCCTGGTCCTCGGTTCAAATCTTACAATGTACACCGAATTGAAACATCGATATTAAGTCTCGTAATATGTACATTCAAATGTTGTTTTTAGCCCCCCCCCCCGCACAAACGCTACATACTTCCTGTATCGGTCAATCTTCCTCTCCTAACCACTTTAGGAAGCTATCGGTTTCCAACACACGTTCATTCTTTTTCTCCATGTTTCGATCTCTAAGTCTCTCAACTACACAACCCCTTTTTCCACTCTGTTACCAAATGTATTTACCTCACACACCCGCCATTGCACCCCATGCCGAGATCTCTCTCTCTCTCCCCCTCTCCCTCTCACCCTCTCGTGCTAAATACATGCATTGCCTATCTAGCCCCCCAACCTCTCGTGCATGCGCGCGCACGCACGTTGTATATCTAGGTCACTCCCTTGAGACTGTCTCACTCTTTCTTCCACACGGCGGGCCACACTCGCTCAATCTCGCTCTCTTTATCTGAGTCTAGTCTAACCTCGTTTTCTTTCACACACAAATGATATATCTCCCTGTTCGGGCCTCGATCGACACACTCTATACTCTCTCACGCAGATTGTCTATCTAGGTCAGTCCATCCAAGCCGCCACCACTCTTTCGACCTCATGGTGGGCCACGCTCACTCAATCTCTCTCTCTCTCTCTCTCTCCGTATGTCTAGATTGACCTCGCTCTTTCTCGGACAAAAACGATATATCACCATGTTGAGCTCAATTCGACCTATTCACATTGTATACTCTCTCACGCACATCGTCTATCTAGGTCACTCTCTCCAACCCGTCTCACTCTTTCGATCGCACGGCGACCCTATATGATCGGTTGACCTTGCTTCCTCCCACGCACAAAATATATCTACATGTCTGTGACTGGATCATCTCTCAAGCTCTATCTTACAGCCCTCACCCTTGCTAAAAAGCTCAATCGGACAATATCTCTCCAGAGCATATATATATGTTCAATGAATGTCGGGCCACACTCACTTTGGGGCTGTTTGGTTTGTGACTAACTTTGCCAAAGATTGCCACACCTAAGGTTAGGCAAGTTTGACCAACTTAGGTGAGTGTTTGGTTCAAGCCACACCTTAGGCAAGCCACACTAGGGCCCCACATGGCATACACACAAAAAGTATGGCAAGATTCCCTTAGGCTTGCCAACTTGTGTCTCTCATTTTGATGAACTAACCTTAGACAAGCTTGGAAAAAATGTGTGGCAAAGTGTGGCAATGCTAGACCTAGAACCAAATAGCCCCTTTGTCTCTCTATCTATATGTCACTCGATTGACCTCGCTTTCTCACACCGTATCTTCCACGCGTTGAACCTACTACCTCTCCATCCCTCGCAAAGCCGGAGCTATTTACATTGTGAGGGGCACTCCAACCTTGGATTAATTTGTGTAGGCATTTATTCCGGTCGGTTTAGATTATATTTTCGTAGCATTCGGCCCACAACTACTCCTACCACTGTAGCGGGTAATTAAGCTACGGGGAGCACCTAATATGAGCACCGGGGAGCTGTTGGATCGAAGATGCAGTGGCACACACGAGGCCTGAATGTTTTATTTGAAAAAAAACTTTGGAGAGTTTGGAAATTGCGCATAATTACAAAGACTACTCCCAAGCCATTGGATATCACTTCCAACGGTGTAAAAACTCGTATCACCATAGTATCTAAGCTACGGGGTGGATGTGATATTCTATGCCGCTGTCATTTTTGTTCATAAACTTGCAAAAAACATGTAACTCGTGACGTTACTTGTATAAACGCGCAAAGTGTTTTTTCAAAAAAAACATCCTACACTGAAATATCGGAACAACACACGGGGGTCCCACTTGTCATTAATCAAATTTGGACCTAAAACTAACAAATCTAAAAGATGAGATTCGAACTGGCAACCTGGACTATAAAGTGTAAGTCGATAGACTGAAAAAACATAACTTGTGTTGAGTAGAGTAGATGGAGTGCCTCATCAACACGTGCATGACCGTTATCTCACTTACTGGTGGGTCCCAGGTCTGCGATCTCAATCTCTCTTCTCTCCATCATCTAACCTTTGCACTGGCACACACGAAGAGCGGCGCTAGCTTTTCGTGGTGTTATTACAACTAAAAAAACTTGGAAAATAGAAGAATCGCCTAGAACAAGAGACGTTGTGGCTGGTCGAGATGGAGCTAACCACATCTATCCTCCGTGCCACGTTTGCATGATGAAGCTGTG
Organism: Triticum urartu; assembly: GCF_003073215.2. Lineage (NCBI taxonomy): Eukaryota > Viridiplantae > Streptophyta > Magnoliopsida > Poales > Poaceae > Triticum > Triticum urartu. The sequence goes on along the minus strand of NC_053026.1, from coordinate 118,653,981 downwards.
TGGCTAGTGGGGTGTTTTCAACCGACTGGCTGGGTCCCGAGGTCGAACCATAGGTACTCTACTACGTATGATACAATATATTTTTACACACACATTTTTCCTCCGTGCCGAGACGTGGCACACCCTACCGCGCGGTTTCGGGGTCCTCCCAGGTGGTGCACGCATATATTCTTCCTGACGTGGGACGCCTGGGTCCTCCTCGGTCTTAGCACCGAAGCAAGTAAATGAGTCGTCAAATCATGAAAGACTACCTTTCCCGTCGAGTACATCAGTGAAGCACGGTTGCTAGCTAGTTGGGCTAGTTCGACCGATTAGCTAGGCCACCGCCACATTTGTTTTTTCACCTCTTTTTTATCTACTTGCCGGCAGGTAAATTTAATATCCACCGCGGCGTTGCTCTGGTGTTTGGGTGCGGCAGGATTTTTAATTTTTTGATTGACGAGAGCAGGCGCGATAGGATTTTTAATTTTTTGATTGACGGGAGCAGGCACGGCAGCAATTAGTCACGATGACTCCGCCTGTACCCACTGCTCCCTAATGTGAGAAGTCATCGACTGGTGTTTTACCGTGGTGAAAACCAAAAGATTCCCCGCTCCCTCCGCCTTCCCGTACATTGCATTGCCTTTCAGCCTTTTCGCCCCCTTTGCTTCCTCTCCCCATTGCTTCTACCTGGTGCCATGGCGGCGCAGCAGATCATGGAGGCCGAGGTGAGGCTCCTGACACAGGAGCTCCATGCCAAGGATGCGGAGCTCAGGGCCAAGGACATGGAGCTCCGTGAGCTCAAGGAGGAGAGGAGTGCCATGCTCCTCCGTTATGCGCGGGAGTTCACGGAGCTTCAAAAGCAGCAGGCGTCCACCACAAAGATGCTCGAGGCGTCGGCGGCGTTGCTGCAGAAAGCGGGAGATACGATAGGCCGTCAGGGGAGCCGGCTGGAGCGCGAGCGGGCCGATCGTGACGAGGCCACTTGGTGAACCAAGTTGCCACGTACGTGTTGCGGCTGCGCGATGCCTACCGTCGTGCCAGCGCAACGATGCCGTCCGTCGGGCTAAACCCGTTCGACCACCCGGTCGACTTCAACGAGCTGCGGCTTCCTGACCTGGTCTCCTTCTTCACCTATATCTCCGAGGAGCTGAGCCGTCTCCGCGCGATGGTGGGGGCTGAGCTGGACAAGGAGGGGTTGTGGGCTGCCGTTGCCATTGTCGGGCGAATCCTTTCAGGGCTCCGTCACCGGAATCCATTCGTGCCATTGGATGCCGTCTTTGACGAGCTGGCTCCCGTCGATCGGGAGCGGGCTCTGCGAGTGCTTGCACCCTGCATCACCAACGTCTTACGCCTCGAGAAGCAGAGGGACTTCGATGGTGTTTAGGCACCCTCTGCATGGGCATGTCCATGTCTCAACGCAACATGACCGTTGGATCAAACTCAGATAGTGCAGATCAGTCACTGTAGCACAAAGCGTGTGGGTGTGTTTGGTTGCATTCTCATCTCAATATAGTTGTTTCCTCTTCGTGTATTTTTGTCAACCTACTAGTGTGGACTCATGCACCCTTCATGCACTCTGCCAAACACCCAAAAGTGGGTCGAGAAGGGAACTTTCGCTCCCATCCCGTGCACCCTTCATACACCCTGCCTAACACTATTCGTGCTTCATATGGTTCATGTTTCGTGGAGTACTGTAGCACGGTACTCTCCGTGCACTGTGGACCTAGTTCTGTTAACATTGATCTCACCGTTCATTCTCGACCGGACAGTCGAAAAAGCGGTACTATGTTACATATAGGAGTAGTTGACATGCGCACAACATCATTTGTTATCGTCATATCTTACTACACTAGCAACAAGATTGTGTAGTACTGACGTATGAACCACTGCACATTCCTAGTAGTAGGAGCACTGTGTATGTTTAAGTGGCTGCCGTGTTTCGCACTCCTCCGTCGTAAGAGTGGAAACGCTTGTTGTAATCATTTTCTTCTTCTGAAAAACAGTGGACACGCTCTACCGTGCGGATCCTCCTCCAGCCATGCACTAAATTACTCACTTTTGCCGACGTGTGGGATAGCCATCATCGGGGTCCACCAGCCATGCACTAAATTACTCCGTAGTAGAGTGACGGTAGACTACCCCGATCGAAGCACCGCAGTAATGCCCAATGAGCCGTCAAATCACAAAACCCCCTCCTTTCCAGCAGTAAGTTGGACGGACGAAGCAACCATCATTTCACTCTTCTCTCTCAGCTTCCTCTCTACCCAACCCTCGCTTCTGCCTCATCTTTTTCCTCATTTCTTCAAGAAAACCCTCACCTGCTTCTACCATTGTTCTTCTCTCCCAAAGAAGGAAAGGTGAGCGCATCAATGGTATTGATCCTGGCCAAGGCCCGGTCTTGCAACCCCGAGACTGATCCTATAACTCCCTCTCTTTTCTTCTTTTGGGTTTGTGATTATGGTTTCTTTTCTTTTATTTCTATTTGACAGTTTCTTGATGGACGCTGGAGCACCGGCCGAAGTGATGTCTATGGCTCCGGCCAAAACCGTCGAGGCTCATGGTACGAAGAAGCGCAAGCACCTCGCCGAGACTACCGCAGACAAGCTCAAAGCCATCGCCCTGTCCAAGCCCCCCTCTCCGGGATCCCTCATTAAGAAAGTCCAGGTAATATCTCTTCTTGACGATCTTTTTCTCGATCTTGATCGTGTTTTTTCATCTAACACACAGTACTAGTAGTACAACTTTCTGGGTGATCTTGCATGTGATTTTTGTGTGCCAAATGACGGTTCTAAATTCCTCTTTTGACCAAAACATGCGAGAGGTTGACACTGATTTCTTATAGATTACTTTCAACTACTCCCTCTGTCCCAAATTTATTGTCTTAGATTTGTCTAGATATGGATGTATCTAATACTAAAATGTGACTTGATACATCCGTATCTAGACAAATCTAAGACAAGAATTTTGGGACGGAGGGAGTACTTTATGAACATCAATGCTACCTTTTAAGAGGGTATATTTGCCTCAGTAACTTGTGTTATGCATATTGCATGTAATCCCTCTGCTCTCATGCCTTTGAAGACATGTTCTAGTGTCTTTGTTCACTCATTTCTGTGTGTATATGTAGTCATATATGGAGTATAATATCAAAAATCATCTTATATTTCTGAACAGAGGTAGTAATAAAATATGGTTTCTATTTGAATTAGAACCAGGTCCGCGGTGGAGATGAAGTTCCCAAAGTCATGCCGTGTGAACTGGAAGACCTGATGATGAGTTCTACTGCTGAACTATCCAGCTGCTGTGTCCTTGTCGCCACGTGTCTTGAACTAGTGTTTTCCTGTAGCATTGTTGTCAGGCGTGTTCTCGAGGCTGTACTTGACCACAACAATTTCCTGGCTATGCCTTCGATTACGAAGGGTGTGGTTCTTGTAAAGCTTCCCAACAAATCTGATGTGGTCTGTCTTCATCATCATGTTTATGAGTGGAAAGACCACTCTGTTAGGTTCTCCAAGGTTGACAAGATGGTGATGGTGCATGTAGACATCTGACACGAAGTCCATGGCCTAGTCAGTTATGCGTGGTTCATCCCGTAGGTCGGTGGCAACAAATAGTCTACAGAGTTTAGTTAGTGCAACTTTGCTTGTCTGTAGTAAGTACTATTGTTCAGTACTTGATTTCTGTTTGTGAACCCTGTATTGTTTATTAGTACTGCCACTTTTGGTGTGTGGTCAGTCCTGAGAACGATCTATGTTAATGTCTGTCCACTCAATTCAGTCTGTGTATTTTGAAGTATCCATATCATATTTTTTGTGAGGACGGTCTATCAATTATGGTTACACTCCAATATCTGTATGCATTGCAGGGTTTATCGCACCCACCAGGATTTCCAGCCCCATGGATGTTCGGTCCATACGATTTGTCACGACCTTTGGACTGTCCTGCTTGTGGGAGTAGGTGGGGCCCCTGCAAGCCACGCGTAGTTAAATGATCAATCTTCTGTTTAGCACTTCAACATAGTGATTTCCTGGTAAGGATTCACTCGTGTCACATCAAGTAAATCTTATTGATTTACTGTCTGAATCTTATTTATTTAATGTCATGTTTTCTTTCTTTTCCTGCAATTTTACGATGCAGGTTTTGCCATGTGACATTCATCACATAATAAACTGTTTGGTTTGCTCTACGATGGCTATTTTTGCAGGTTTCACTTATTATGTCGTGTCAGTAACGAAGGCACTGTCCATCACTTATATTACTGGAAAAAATTGGGTCAGTCTGTTGTCTGAGTACAAGCTGAATCCCTATGATGAAATGTAGTTTGGTTTAACAAAAACGCCACAATTAGTCCTTCTCGCGTTTAAAAGAAATGAAGAAAAAAACTGGATCACGGTCACGGATCCTAGTCAAGTTAGAAAGCTGATCATAGCAGACCAGACACGATCGCCGCTGTCTCGCACAGATCAAGCATCGACAGTTGCTCTAGCACTGACAGCAGCAGCAACTCAGTCTGATCCAGCTGAGGATTGGGCACCGACCGCGTTAGCGGATCAGTCTGATCTACCGGAGGATCGGGCATCGACACCGACACCTGCTCCGACACCGGCACCAGCTCTACAAGGAGCACCATTTCCGGCAGCAGCAGTGGCTTCGGCACCTACACCAACACTTGCACTTGCATCTGCTCCGGCCCGTGCAGTTGCACCAGCAACAGACTGGGCTGCAGTTCGCACTTCATATACCAAAGTCCTTACAAAAACTGACATGTCCACCTTCTTGGTAAGCATTGGCCGCCCAAGTGCTTCATTCTTTTTTCTTTCCATGTTGTTTCACATGATTCACTGTGTTGATCTAACTGTTTGGGTATGTCTTCTTGTTTGCAAACAGAGAATTCCTAGAGCAACGAGGGATTCGTTCAACAATCCGGGCGACCGCGACCAAGTTTCTCTTACCATGCGCAGCCTTGGTGTGAATGAACCTGCTCAATATATCGTAAGTACAAAGGATGGTCGCATGATGATTGATGCTAAAGGATGGTCAAGGTTCAAATATAAATCATATCTTGCGGTAGGGGATGATGTCAAAATCGAACTTTCTCGGCAAGGAGAGCTGGTCCAAATCAACTTTGAAATTCTTCAGTAGCAGCACGCAACTGCCTAACTAATCTATCCTCCGAGAGATTTTGAGGCAATAATCTGGCATGGTGAAACAAGTGTCCTGTGTGTATAAGTAGTACGATAGTATTATTTATCACATGGTATATCGTTGATAGAATTGCAACTCTGATTGCTGGTTAGGAACTGTCGTTCGATTTCATTCCAACAGCTGCCGTGCTTTATTCAATTTTGTGTATTCGCCTTGTGACAGCATCTAAAACCAGCACCGTACCAATCGCTTGGAATATGAAAAGCGCCGAGGTAGAACACATGGGCCCCCAAACATGCAGGGTCAGCCTGCGGCCCAAAGTCCAGAACCTGGTTTCGAGAAGCACTAGCTCAGAGCAGAAGTGGCGTCCTCCTCCTGCTGTGGGTTGGGCGAAGATGAATGTTGATGCTGCGTTATCTCGCAATGGTGAAAGGGGAGCCCTGGCAGTTGTGAGCCGGGATCATACAGGCTTCTTCCTTGGAGCATCGGCACTGGTGTGTGGAAGTGTTACTGATCCAGAGATCCTAGAGGCAATGGCATGTTGCGAGGGGCTATCTCTGGCTCTTGACTTAAACCTGCAACAAGTTTAGATTAGCACCGATTGTTCAGCAGTAGTCAAGCATATCGGAGAGGCATACTTGGGGCCTAGCAAAGTTACTATGGACGAGATCAAGATGAAGAAGAATATGTTCGAAACCATGGAGATCATACATGAAAAACGAGAGTGTAATGTTGAAGCGCATGTGCTCGCAAAAGCCGCTACTTCTTTGCCCCGTGGACGCCATCTTTGGCTCACAGGAACCCCCAAAATTATTTGTATACCTATGACTGTTAATCTTCAATAAAGCAGCTTTTATCCCTCAAAAAAACATCTAAGTATTATATTCTCAACTAAACCCCCATAATGCCCGTGCGTTGCAGAGGGAGTATATTTCTCGGCAAGGTGAGCATGTGATATAAAAGATTTGTATATTTCTTTATAGAGGGAGTATCTCTCTGTCAAAAAATATATTTATGTGTAACTAGTTACTCCTCTCTTTCTACTTCCTTTCGCTGATATGTGGGGCAACCGGCAACGGGGTCCATGTGCCATATGCACAAATTAGAGTGCACAACTTCACGGTAGAAACACCCCGGTCGTAGCGCCGCAGTAATGCCCAATGAGCCGTCAAATCACAACCCCCCTTTCCAGCTTTAATAGTAAGCTGGACGGACGAAGCGGCAATATTTCACTGGGCTTGAATCCCCTTCTCCCTCGCCTGCTTGTTTAGAGAAAACCCCCTCTCAGTGATTGCATAGGGTTTTCTCATGGAGAACCAGGTACGAATTCTTCATCCATCCCTGATAAACCCAAGTCTCTTGGTCACAGGTAATCCTAGGATGGCAGCCACCGCCGTTGATGCATTTTTCTTCCTACTGAATCTAGTGTGTTTCATTTGCAGTGCCCAAAGTGCGAGTACCCTACAGGTTTCTATGCCCTCAGCGAGACGCCACACTTGTTCCTTCTCATCCTAACACAACATTTCGAAACACGCACAGTATGTTCCTAGAATGCTCTTTTCTATCCGGGAGGGTGGGGTTTTTTTGAACATGATGTGTTCTCATATTATTTTTCCTGCAGTGTATTATTTGCTCTGCCAGAACACATGTACTCAAGATGCTCGGCCTTGCCATAACTGAATACACTAGTTTAATGGTCACAGTGAAGACAAGCCATGGATATAAGTTCCGAGTTGGGTTCATGAACCAAGAAGATCGCTGCTTTTTTTTATGGCCGAACTTGGATAAACTTTCTCAAGTGTTACGGACTGAAAGTTGGCGCACGAATGTTGATGGAAATAGCAGAACCTGGTCTCATCTTCACTGCGACCTTCCACCCGGGCGTCGTTCCAATTGTTCATCCATGTTAGTTTTGTATCTGGTTCTTGCTTGTTGACTCGATTACTTATTAATCCACCTATTTTGTCTAACTGATCACAATTTAACTTTAGAAGTAGCAACGAATCTCTCACGAAGATGCTACTTCTAACTAATATTTTCTTATAATTGGTGGCACATGTAGGTTTTTTCAGAGTTAAGCAGTCTGCTCGTTTGTTCTCTGTAATAACTCGGCTATTACTAATGGCACTGAAGTTGACTGGATCGACATCCACAAGTTCCTACACTTTATTGATTGTCTTGAGGTCCTTGTGGGGCGTTTCAATGGTGGAAGGCCACATGGGATATGTGTGCCACTGCTGCACTCGTTGAACAGGTCCAGCTGTGTCGAGAAACTTATAGTACGAGCTATTTTCTGTTATATATGTTGTTCATAAACTATTGCTCATACACAGTTTTATAGCTGTGATCTTCTTGAAACAGGAACTGCCGAGTTCTATTGTTCCTATACTTATGCCTGACCATGGTCGGGTCAGACTTGCGCTTGGTCACAACATGATGTTTATGTCGACCTACTCAATTCCCCTTGGAGGTGAAAAGATACTTATTCATGGATGGTCTCAAATAATGAAGGCCCGTCCATCTTGGAGAATAGGACAGAAGATTATGTTCATGCTTTTCCATGGCTCTAAAGCAAATATCCTGTTTATTGACCACGTTGCGAGATGAAGCCGCTTTCAGAAGGTTGTGGATGCGCGGGGTGGCTCCTGGGCCTTGTACTGGGGCTTGGCGGCCTCACCCTTGGTTAACTGTAGGCAAAGTAGCACTATTTGAGGCGTGCTTTGTACGGTTGAACCTGTATAGGTACTCATATTGCTTTCAGCTTTGGTTGTTAAGTGCCCCTGCTGGTTTCAGTTAAGGTTGTTAAGTACTCCTGCTGCTTTTACAGTCTGTCGTGTTTCTTCAGTCCTGTCTTCCTCCAGCCACCAAAACCAAACCAGCGCCGCCTCCCACGGCTGGCTGCGCCTCAGCGCATGCATCGCCGCCCCACCGTCTCCTAAATCGTTAACACCGACGTCCTCCGCGCGCTTTGGTGCGCTCGCCGCGGCGCCGCCCTCTCGCGTTGTCAACATGGTCAACAAACAACAGGATTCGGCAGAAGTACGTGGAGAGGATGACAGTAGGGGCCCACCACGTCAGCGTATGGAAAAATAAAATGCTTCCTCCTAGTGTTTTCCTAACATCTGGGACCCACGACATTGGGAGCGTATATAGTCAATAGACAAGAGAACAACACAAGATCGGCTGACACCTGGGACGTAGCTACTTGAGCAGTATTTTTTTGTTTGGTATTGTTGAGATGGAGCAGGGTTTGAACTAGGCTGTGGCCCGTCTAGCCCAGGCTTATATTTTATGTTCACCATGTGACCAGCCCAGCTATTTTTTTCTTTGTGAAAATGAGCCCAGTTTATTTTTTCTGAAGAATACCCAATCCAGGCCTACTTATTTTTCTACGCCCCGATGGGCTGCAACTCTTTCAAGATGCCTGCAAATCTTGAAAGTAATATGAAATGGGTTGTAAATATAAAAATAGATGACAAATTGGCAATTACTTTATAATTTCTGAATTTTATTACATTTTCAGATTCCTATTTCACTGGGCATTAACCTAATTTAAATATATCTTCAAAGTACTTTAAATCTAGCTGGACATTTTGGTATTAAAAATAGTTTGGAACCCACAAAAATATGCGAAATTGGCCCTGGCCAACCAAAAAAAATGACTGCAATAAATTGCATAAGAAGTTGCCATGAGCTATATATAAATTATTAAAAAAAGAGGGAGTGGTCTGACTTGTGGGCCTGTTTAGTTGACGCGTATGCAAGATTTTTTTAGTTATTATATACGTCAACAAATGATTCTAGCAGACGTAACCGTTGGATGTCAATCCAACGGCCGTCGTGTTTCTTCAATCTCTGATCTTCTCACTCCAGCCGCCAAAGCAGCGCCGACGGGACCGCCTACTCCTGCCTCCCATGGCCTATTGTGATGCCGCGCAGGCCTCAGCGCCCCCTACTACTCCCACCGCTGGCCAGGGCATCCCTCTACTCACCCACACCCCCTGTTATTCTGCGGCGACGGCAGCCTCACACCGCAGCCGAACCGGTGAACGCTCGTACTCCTCTCCGCGTGGGCATCCACTTCCGTGTCTTCGCCGGCTCCGCGCCGTCCCCTTCCTATGCCTCGCCTTCGTCCACCGCCGTGGTGCTCTCGGTGCGGCGTGGTCAATGTGGTCAACAACCGACTTCCATCGGAAGAGTACTGTACGTGGAGAGGCTGACAGCTAGGTCCACGGCAGCCGCAAGGAAGTGCCTCCTTATTACACGGAAAATAATCATTCCTCCACCTGACAGTGGGGACCCACCGGACGGGCCACTAGTATTTTGCGAAAAAGTCATTTCCCCCTGACTGCTGGGACCCACCCGACGGGCCACCGTATTTCATGAAAAAGACGTTCCCCCCGCTGTCAGCTCGGACCCACCGGAAGTGCCTCCTTATTACGCACAAAAAAATGAATACTCCCCCGGCTAGCTAGGACCCAGCTTGGTGGGAGGCTGACTTGTGGGCCTACTAAGTTGACGGGGACGAAGGGCTTTGTCAACTTAGTCAATATGAACGATTCTAGCTCCAGTGACCGTACGATGTCCATCCAACGGCCGTAGTTCTTCTTCAACCTCTGATCTTCTTGCTCCAGCCGCCCAAAGCAGCGCCAGTTGTGCCGCATGCTCCTGCCTCCCGTGGCCGGCTGTGCTGCCGCGGAGGCCTCACCGCCCCCTACTATTCCCACCGCTGGCCAGGCCCTGCGGCGACGGCAGCCTCACATCGCAGCCGAACCAGTGAACCCTCGTACTCCTCTCCCCGCGGGCTTCCACTGCCGCGTCTTCCCCGGCTCCGCGTCGTCCCCTTCCTAGGCCTCGCCGTCGTCCACCGCTGTGGTGCTCTCGGCGCGGCATGGTCAATGTGGTCAACGATCAACTTCCATCGGAAGAGTACTGTACGTGGAGAGGCTGACAGCTAGGTCCACGGCAGCCGCAAGGAAGTGTCTCCTTATTACGCGCAAAATAATTATTCCTCCACCTGACAGCGGGGACCCACCGGACAGGCCACCAGTATTTTGCGAAAAAAATCGTTTCCCCCTGACTGCTGGGACCCACCGGATGGGCCACCGTATTTCGCGAAAAAAACGTTCCCCCCGCTGTCAGCTCGGACCCACCGAATGTGCCTCCTTATTACGCACAAAAAAATGAATACTCCCCTGGCTAGCTGGGACCCACCTTGGTGGGAGGCTGACTTGTGGGCCTACTAAGTTGACGGGGACGAAGGGCTTTTTCAACTTAGTCAATATGAACGATTCTAGCTCCAGTGACCGTACAATGTCCATCCAACGGCCGTAGTGCTTCTTCAACCTCTAGTCTTCTTGCTCCAGCCGCCCAAAGCAGCGCCGGTCGTGCCGCATGCTCCTGCCTCCCGTGGCCGGCTGTGTTGCCGTGGAGGCCTCACCGCCCCTACTATTCCCACCGCTGGCCAGGCCCTGTAGCGATTGCAGCCTCACACCGCAGCCGAACCAGTGAACCCTCGTACTCCTCTCCGCGCGGGCTTCCATTGTCGCGTCTTCCCTGGCTCTGCATCGTCCCCTTCCTAGGCCTCGCCGTCGTCCACCGCCGTGGTGCTCTCGGCGCGGCCTGGTCAATGTGGTCAACGACCGACTTCAATCGGAAGAGTACTGTGCGTGGAGACGCTAACAGCTAGGTCCACGGCCGCAGCAAGGAAGTGCCTCCTTATTACGCGCAAAATAATTATTCCTCCACCTGACAGCGGGGACCCACCGGACGGGCCACCGTATTTCTTGAAAAAAACGTTTGCCCCTGACTGCTGGGACCAACCAGCTACATCTTCGCACGCAAGGAAGTTACTGACAGTCGGGACCCACCTGGTCGAAGCGTACGTAGCGTTGTCATTCTGGTCGCGAACGTGTATGTACATATATACTGGTCAATGTAGAGGTGCGCACGTAGCATGTAGACATACGTACAGCGGCCAGGGTGCAAGAAAGAAATACGGCCACATATGTGTACATACGGGCGGGGTCTCAAACGCCTACTCGCGCATACGTACGGCTAGGGTTCGTGTACATGGCTGGGTTGGAACGGAGAAACAGCGTCGTCGTCGTGTTCATGGGGAGGCAACAGAATGCGTCGTGTTCATGGGGAGGCAACAAAATGCGTCGTGTTCATGGGGAGGCAACGGAACGCCTCGTGTTCATCGGGAGGGCTTGGACAGAACAGGCGATGGAAACGAGGCCTGGCATACCACAGAACGGAGGAAACGACCTTGTGTTCGACCGACCATGTTTGAAACGGGATCCGGTTGATCGGGAGGAGTCTGGCATACCGCAAAACGGAGGAAACGGACCTCCTATGGTCGAAACAGGGGTCCTGTTCATCGGGAGGGGTGTGGCGTACCGCAAAACGGACGAAACGGACCTCCTACGATTGAAATGGGGGTCCTGTTCATCGGGAGGGGTGTGGCGTACCGCAAAACGGGACTCCACGGGATACTGTTCATCTCCACCGTCGAGCCCCTCCAGCCTCCACAAGCTACTGTTCATCCACCGTCGACCTCCTCCAGCCTCCACCTGCGACTGTTCATCCACGGGCTCCTGTTCATCCAGCCTCCACCGCGCGCTACTCCACCGGATACTGTTCAACCAGCCCTCTTCACGGGGTCCTGTTCAACCACCCCTCCACGGGCTACTGTTCATCCTGCCCTCCACCGTCTACTGTTCATCCTGCCCTCCACGGGGTGGTCCTGTTCATCCAGCCCTCCACAGGGTGGTCCTGTTCATCCAGCCCTCCACGGGGTCCTGTTCATCCAGCCCCAACCGGCTCGATCGATCGGGGTCCTGTTCATCCAGAGGCAACACCACGGGGTCCTGTTCATCCACCCCCACCGGGACTGTTCATCCACCCCCCCCCCCCCGCAACGCTCACTGTTCATCCAGAGGCAACATCGATCGGCTTCAGTTAGCAGCAGTAGCGAAGGAATCGCTCGATCGGGTTTAGTTAACAGCCATCGATCGATCGCTCGGGTTCAGTAACGCGTAGCCTGCAGTGCAATCGCTCGGGTTCAGTTAGGGCCCAACGCCTCACTCGGGTTCAGTTAGAGCCAACACCTCGCACACACACGCGTACGTGTATGAGAGAAACGCGCATCGCTCGGCCCCCGACCTTGCACCGTAACCGGGAACTCCCCGAAATTTTCCTCGCCCTCGCTTCTACCACGGTTTTTTCCGTCATGGACGGCCCAAAGAATGTCATGCAGCTGCGTCTCCGGCCCGCCCAGGACGAAAAGCCCATTTTCTGTCATGATTTTTTGTCAAAGAAGTAGGAGCCCACCACATCTATGATGATACGGGTTTTGTCACAATTATCGTCATAGAAGTGTCATATGTATGACAGAATTATTTTTCGTTCGGCCCAAAATGTCACGGATGTGTCTTTTTTTGTAGTGTCTCCCCCTCTCTTGTGGAGATCTATTCGATGTAATCTTCTTTTGCGGTGTGTTTGTTGAGACCGATGAATTGTGGGTTTATGATCAAGTATATCTATGAACAATATTTGAATCTTCTCTGAATTCTCTTATGTATGATTGGTTATCTTTGCAAGTCTCTTCGAATTATCAGTATGGTTTGGCCTACTGGATTGATCTTTCTTGCAATGGGAGAAGTGCTTAGCTTTGGGTTCAATCTTGCGGTGTCCTTTCCCAGTGACAGTAGGGGCAGCAAGGCACGTATTGTATTGTTGCCATCGAGGATAACAAGATGGTTTTTTTATCATATTGCATGAATTTATCCCTCTACATCATGTCATCTATCTTGCGGTGTCCTTTCCCAGTGACAGTAGGGGCAGCAAGGCACATATTGTATTGTTGCCATCGAGGATAACAAGATGGTTTTTTATCATATTGCATGAATTTATCCCTCTACATCATATCATCTTGCTTAAGGTGTTACTCTGTTCTTATGAACTTAATACTCTAGATGCATGCTGGATAGCGGTCGATGTGTGGAGTAATAGTAGTAGATGCATGCTGGACAAGCCACAGGGGATCGCCCTAGGGGGCGCCCCTGCCTTGTGGCCTACTCCAACACCTCCAGACCTAATTCTTCATCCTATGTATTCACATATATTCCGAATGTAAAACCCATCTTTTTATCCTCGATGGCAACAATACAATACATGCCTTGCTTCCCCTACTGTAACTGGGAAAGGACACCGCAAGATTGAATCCAAAGCTAAGCACTTCTCCCATTGCAAGAAAAAACAATCTAGCTGGCCAAACTAATCGATAGTTCAAAGAGAATTACAAAGATATCAAATCATGCATAAAAGAATTCAGAGAAGATAAAACGTTCAGGAGGCATATAAAGATTTTTAATCTTAGGAAACAAGCAAAACAGAAGGAAAACGGAGTCGGGAATGTTCCCGAGGTGGGCACAACCCACCTGGGCGCGCCAGGAAGAGCAGGCGCGCCTTGGTGTATCGTGCCCTCCTCGATTACCTTCCTGGTTATTTCTTATTTTCCTAATTTTTCTAATATTCCAAAACTGATAGAAAATATTTTTGTGGATTTTTTAGAGTCCATTTACTTACGGTATCACGTACCTCCTCTTTTTCAGAGTTCTGGAGTGTTCTGGAAGGTTTCTTTTATGTGTTCCTCCGGTGTCATGGTTTGGATAATATTGATTTCAACATTAATAGGCGTACCTGAGATATAGTGTTTAATTCTTTGCCCATTAACAACCTTTGGATTAGTGCCTTCGGCATTATTGATCTTAATGGCTCAAGAACGGTAGACCTCTTCGATAATATAAGGTCCTTCCCATTTGGAGAGAAGTTTTCCCACAAAGAATCTAAAACGAGGGTTTTATAGGAGAACATGTTCACCAACTTTGAATTCCCACTTTTGCATTCTTTTGCCATGCCACCTTTTGACTTTTTCTTTGAATAGTTTCGCATTTTCATAAGCTTGGGTTCTCCATTCATCTAGTGAGCTAATATCAAATAACCTCTTTTCACCGTCAAGTTTGAAATCATAATTGAGTTCTTTAATTGCCCAAAAAACCTTTATGTTCTAACTCAAGAGGCAAATGAGAAGCTTTTCCATAAACCATTTTATAAGGAGACATACCCATAGGGTTTTTATAAGCGGTTCTGCAGGCCCAAAGTGCACCATCCAATTTCTTAGACCAATTCTTTCTGGACCTATTGACAATTTTTTGTAATATTAATTTTATTTCTCTATTGACAAGTTCAACTTGACCACTATATTGAGGATGATAGGGTGAAGCAATTATATGGTTAACATCATATTTAGCAAGCATTTTGCAGAAAGCATCATGAATAAAGTGTGAACCACCATCAATCATTAAATATCTAGGGGCTCCAAACCTTGGAAAAATAACTTCTTTAAGCATTTTAATGGAAGTGTTATGATCAGCACTACTAGTTGGAATAGCTTCTATCCACTTAGTAACATAATCAACAACAACCAAAATATGTGTATACCCTTTAGAGGAAGGAAAATGTCCCATATAATCAAAACCCCAAACATCAAATGGTTCAACAACAAGTCAATAATTCATAGGCATTTATTGATGCTTACCAATATTACCTATCCTTTGACATTCATCACAAGATAAAACAAACTTATGGGCATACTTGAAGAGAGTAGGCCAATAAAACCAGATTGCAATACCTTGTGAGCAGTTCTATCTCCCGCATGATGTCCTCCATAAGCTTCGGAGTGACATTTTCGTAGGATTTGTTCCTGTTCATGCTCAGGTACACAACATCTAATAATACCATCTACTCCTTTATAAAGATGTGGATCATCCCAAAAGTAATGTCTTAAATAATAGAAGATTTTTTCTTTGTTGGTATGTGAAACTAGGTGGTATAAATTTAGCAACAATATAATTAGCAGAAGCATCATACCAAGGAGTATTATGAGAAACATTTATTGCAGCTAGTTGTTCATTAGGAAAGCTATCATCAATGGGTAGTGGGTCATCAAGAATATTTTCTAACCTAGACAAGTTATCAGCTACGGGGTTCTCAGCTCCTTTTCTATCAGTGATATGTAAATCAAATTCTTGTAACAAGAGAACCCAGCTAATGAGTCTAGGTTTAGAATCTTTCTTTTCCATAATATATTTTATAGCAGCATGATCAGTGTGAACAATCACTTTGGAATCAACAATGTAAGATCTGAATTTATCACAAGAAAACACAACTGCTAAAACTTCTTTTTCAGTAGTAGCATAATTTCTTTGGGTGATGAAGCTAGGTACCTAGGGTAGGAGCACGGACCCGTCCCAAAGAGTCCTACCCAAGGACATCCCTAGAAGAAATCACCCATCAATCGACTTAAAGGCACTCCACTCGACGGGTTCAAGACACTCGACCAAGAAGCTACCACTCGACCATGAAGCTATTCACTCGACTGCCAGGAGATCTACAGTCACTCCGTAGGCAAACAGTCAGCTGTTAAGTAGTCTTCATGGTCATTACAGCACTTTATTAGAGGCGTTACCAGTAACGCCCCATCTTAAATGTACTTTAAAACCCTGCATTACTGAGGGCAGGAGGGGGTCGGCGAACTCTATATAAGCCACCTCCCTCCTCAGTAGGAAGGGTTCGCACCCCTGTAATCTATACACGCATAATCCAGTCGACCGCCTCCGGGCTCCGAGACGTAGGGCTATTACTTCCTCCGAGAAGGGCCTGAACTCGTAAACCTCGCGTGTAACAACTTCCCAATAGCTAGGATCTAGCCTCTCCATACTCACCCCCCTACATCACTGTCAGAGTTAGAACCACGACAGTTGGCGCCCACCGTGGGGCCGGAATCTTAGCGCTTAGTTGGAGAAGTTGTGATTTTTCTCGATCCCTTTGATCATGTTTCCTTGCGGAGTTTTGGTGGAGGACCGCGAGATCCGTCTCGGCGCGCTCACCTTCATCGTCGACGACTCCGCCTGGCTTCAGGAGGCACCGCTCGACATCGACGCGCTCCCCGCCCGCGGTGCGACACATTTCCGCGCATGCGTTCGCGGCGTCCTCCTGCGGCAACCGTCGACCCAATATGGGCGGCCCCCGTATCGTCTCCCCGCCCTGTCTCCCACCAGCGCAAGCGCTCCGGTCGGTCAAGACTTCAGCGGTGGGTAAGGCATGCCGTGGCCCGCCAATCGGCAGCCCCGCAAGTCGCGGCCATCAAGCCCGTCGAATCCCTCTACGGCCTGTTCGACCTGTCGACTGGCTCCGTGGAGACCGCATCCGAGTGTGACAGCAGCGATCCAACGGCTGAGGTTCTGGCGGTCGATGGAACACACAGTCCCCCTGGTTTCCCTCGCACTGATGGAGGCGCGGGTGGGGGCGATCCGTCGCACCCCCACGACGAGTATCTCCCTGAACCTCTCACGTCATTGCAGCGAGAGGAGCTTCGCCGCCGGAACATGGATGCACTCCGCACTCCTATCGTCGGAGAGACCCCCGAGGCCCGGGCTTTGGAGGACGCGCGTTTGGCCAACTTGGCCGAGCACACTCGACTGGAGAATCTCTAGCGAGCACTCGACGCGCGAGCGCGTCAGCGGGCTCCCGAGTCTAGTCGACGCCAGCTCTTCCCGCCGACGCAGGTATATTGAACCCCAGTTCAGAATCTGGCCGCCGCGGCCCGTATAGCAGAATCGATTCAGCCCTCCCAGTCGGAGGCTGGCAGGGGCTTGTTACAGATCAGAGCATTGCTCCGGGCGGCGGGAGACCAGAATTCCGCTGTCTCACAGTCACGGAATAGGATCCACAGTCGGTCTGTCGCAACAGATACAGTCGAGTCAGCTCACAGCCCGAGATCGCCCCCGAGGCGTGAGGGACGTGGTGGCCAGCATGATCAGTACAGGAGGAATGAGCAGTATGATCACCGATTCGACCGTGATGATCGACGTCGAGTGCCAACCCCTCCCCCGAGGAGTGGGTCATATGCGCCTCGACGGCAAGATGACAGACGCCCTCATAGTGTTGGGCAGAGGATTCCAGTCGACCCCAGAGACCCAGGCTTTGATGCGAGATCCATCCTCGTTCAAGGTTTGATTGACAGGAACAGAGCTCATCGAGAAGGCCACAACAGAGATGCGCCTGCCAGCAGCAGAGTACGTGCTTCAGGGCCAAAGTGTTTCAGTCGAGCCATCAGAGCCGCTGTGATACCTCCCAATTTCAGGTTGGCGACTGGAATCGGCAAGTTCACCGGTGAATCTAAGCCTGACACCTGGATCGAAGACTACCGAGTGGCTGTACAGATTGGCGGTGGCAATGACGAGGTGGCCATGAAGCATTTGCCTCTCATGTTAGAGGGCTCGGCCAGAGCATGGCTAAATCAGTTGGCACCCAGCAGCATTTACACTTGGGAGGACCTCTCCCGAGTGTTTATCACAACCTTTGAAGGAACATGCAAGCGACCTGCAGGCCTAACCAAGCTGCGGTCTTGCGTGCAAAAGCCGAATGAAACTCTGAGGGAATACATCCAGAGGTGGATCACGCTGCATCACTCGGTTGAGAACGTGCCAGACCATCAAGTAGTTTGTGCCTTCAAGGAAGGTGTTAAATACAGAGAGTTGAATCTGAAGTTCGGTCGAACTGGAGAGATGTCTCTGAATCAGATGATGGAGATTGCCACCAAGTATGCTAACGGAGAAGACGAAGATCGACTCCGGAGTGGCAAGCAGAAAGCAATTGCCCAGGAAAATGGAGGCAATTCCAGTTGGAAGCAGAAGCGGAAGGCCGAGCCAGCCGCTCCTGGAGAGGCCCTGGCCGTAGCCCAGGGAAACTTCAAGGGAAAACCCAAGGGCACCTGGAAGCCCAAAAAAGTCAAGGATCAAGACGGAAATGATGTTTTGGATCTGCCATGTCACATCCACACTAAGAAGGATGAAGAGGGTAATTTTATTTACCCAAAGCATACCACTCGACAGTGCCAGCTCCTGATCCAGCAGTTCCAAGGAAAACAGTCCAAGGATAAGGAAAAAGAGTCGGACAGAGTCGAGGACAAGGAGGACAGTGACGATGGATACCCCCAAGTCAATTCCACCCTGATGATTTTTGCTGATGTCGAAAGAAAAAGTCGACTGAAAGTCATTAACCGAGAGGTGAACATGGTTGCCCCGGCAACACCCAGTTACCTGAAGTGGTCTCAGACTGCCATCACATTCGACCAGTCTGATCACCCGACGCACATTGCCACCCCTGGGAGGCAAGCTTTGGTGGTCGACCCAATTGTTGAAGGCACTCGACTGACTAAAGTCCTGATGGATGGGGGCAGTGGCCTGAACATACTATATGCTGAAACATTGAAAGGAATGGGCATTCCGATGTCCAGACTCAGCACCAGTAACATGAGTTTCCATGGAGTCATTCCTGGGAAGAAAGCCCAATCACTCGGCCAGATCGCTCTTGATGTGGTTTTCGGTGATTCAAAGAATTACCGCAAGGAAAAGTTGACATTCGAGGTCATGGACTTCCAAAGTGCTTATCACGCCATTTTGGGCAGGCCAGCTTACGCACGCTTCATGGCCCGGCCATGTTACGTGTACCTCAAACTGAAGATGCCTGGCCCCAAAGGTGTGATCACTGTCACAGGCAATCGGAAGAAGGTAGAAGAGTGCTTTCAGAAGGGCTCAAAGATTGCAGATGCTCAGATGGCAGTGGTCGAGCTGCAAGAGTACCAAAAGACTGCCGACCCAAGCGAGTTGCTACGAGCCAAGAAGCCTGCTTCAGAATCAGCTTTTCAGTCGTCCGGTGAAACAAAAACAGTCGACATTCACCCGACCGACCCCGATGCTGCCCCGACCCACATCTCAACGACGCTTGACTCCAAATAGGAAGAAGCGCTCATCCAGCTCCTCCGTGAGAACTGGGACATCTTCGCATGGAAACCCTCCGACATGCCTGGAGTTCCCAGGGGGCTGGCTGAGCACCGTCTACGGGTCGACCCAAAATTCAAGCCTGTGAAGGAACATCTTCGACGGTCCGCCGTCCAGAAGAAGCAAGCCATTGGCGAGGAGGTGGCTCGGCTCTTAGCAGCAGAGTTCATCCGAGAAATTTACCACTCCGAGTGGCTCGCCAATGTCGTCATGGTCCCCAAGAAGGACAAGTCACTTCGCATGTGCATTGATTTCAAACATATCAATCGGGGCTGCCCGAAAGATCATTTTCCTCTCCCTCGCATCGACCAAATAGTCAACTCGACTGCGGGGTGCGAGAGATTGTCTTTTCTAGATGCTTATTCCGGGTACCATCAGATCCGTCTGTATGGACCCGACGAAATCAAAACAGCTTTCATCACCCCATTCGGATGCTTCTGTTATGTCACTTTGCCGTTCGGCCTCAAGAACGCCGGAGCCACGTTCATGAGAATGATTCAGAAGTGTTTACTCACTCAAATCAGTCGAAACGTGGAGGCATACATGGATGATATTGTGGTCAAGTCATGCAAAGGTTCCGACCTACGAGATGACCTTGCCGAAACCTTTGCCAACCTCAGGAGGTATGATATCAAGCTCAATCCATCAAAATGCACATTCGGAGTTCCAGGCGGAAAGCTACTCGGTTTTCTCGTTTCCGAACGAGGGATCGACACCAATCCTGAGAAAATTGGCACGATACTCCGGATGAAGCGTCCTGTACGCGTGCACGATGTCCAAAAGCTTACAGGCTGCTTGGCCGCTTTAAGTCGATTCATTTCTCGCCTCGGTGAAAAGGCGTTGCCTCTCTATCGACTGATGAAGAAGTCTGACAAGTTCGAGTGGACTCCAGAAGCTGACGCAACGTTTGCAGAACTCAAAGCTCTGCTCTCCACCCAGCCGGTGCTTGCTGCCCCAATCAGCAAAGAGCCTCTGCTGCTGTACATTGAGGCCACGGGACAAGTTGTCAGTACAGTACTCACGGTCGAGCGGGAAGAAGAAGGAAAGGCCTTCAGAGTTCAGCGCCCAGTCTATTATCTGTCTGAAGTTTTGACCCCTTCAAAACAAAGATACCCTCACTACCAGAAGCTTGTATATGGGATTTACATGACCACGAAGAAGGTTGCACATTACTTCTCTGACCACTCCATTACAGTCGTCAGCGACGCCCCACTGTCAGAGATACTGCATAACAGAGATGCAACTGGTCGAGTGGCCAAGTGGGCAATTGAACTCCTTCCCTTAGACATCAGGTTTGAAGCAAAGAAGGCTATTAAGTCCCAAGCAATCGCAGATTTTGTCGCCGAGTGGATTGAACAGCAGCTTCCGACTCAAGTTCACTCGGAGCACTGGACCATGTTCTTCGATGGATCTAAGATGCTGAATGGTTCCGGTGCTGGAGTAGTTCTAGTCTCCCCCCGAGGAGAAAAGCTCAGATACGTCCTCCAGATTCACTTCGATTCCTCCAACAATGAAGCAGAGTATGAAGCACTTCTGTATGGGTTGCGCATGGCCATTTCACTCGGCGTCCGTCGCCTCATGGTCTACGGCGACTCAGATTTGGTGGTTAATCAGGTAATGAAGGAGTGGGATGTCAGAAGTCCAGCTATGACTGGTTATTGCAACGCAGTGAGAAAGCTAGAAAAGAAATTCGAGGGGTTAGAGCTTCATCACATCCCCCGACTCAAAAATCAAGCAGCCGATGATCTGGCAAAGATAGGCTCCAAGAGAGAAGCCATTCCCAGCAATGTGTTTTTGGAGCACATCCGGTCGCCATCAGTCCAGGAGGATCCTTTCACAGAAGAAGCCCCACAACCGAAAAGTGCCACAGATCCGACTGAAGTCGAAGTTCCTGCTGTGGTCGACCTGATCATGGAAGTCTTGGCCATCACTCCCGACTGGACGATACCATACATCGCGTATATCCTAAGGAAAGAGCTCCCAGAGGACGAGGAAGAGGCTTGACAGATCGTCCGCCGATCCAAGGCCTTCACAGTCATAAAGGGGTAGTTGTACAGAGAAAGCGCGACTGGAATCGGTCAGAAGTGCATAACTCCGGAAGAAGGTCAGATGATCCTTGATGAGATCCATTCGGGGACCTGCGGTCACCATGCGTCCTCCCGAACCATTGTGGCCAAAGCATACCGGGCGGGATTTTACTGTCCAAGAGCAAATGAGATAGTTGACAAGTGTGAGGGGTGTCAGTTCTACTCCAACATGTCCCACAAGCCCGCATCAGCCTTGAAGACCATTCCACTCGTCTGGCCCTTCGCTGTCTGGGGACTGGACATGGTCGGTCCTCTGAGAACAGGCAGGAGCGGTTTCACCCATGTGCTTGTGGCAGTCGACAAGTTTACCAAGTGGATTGAAGCTAAACCCATCAAGAACCTCGATGCTGGCACTGCTATTAGTTTCGTTAGAGGACTAACATTCAGATATGGAGTCCCTCACAGCATCATCACTAACAATGGGTCAAACTTCGATTCAGACCAGTTCAGAGCCTTTTGCGCCTCTCAAGGCACTCGTGTCGACTATGCGTCAGTCGCCCATCCCCACTCGAATGGACAAGCTGAAAGAGCAAATGGTCTGATCCTCAAAGGACTAAAGCCTCGGCTAATGCGTGATCTCAAGCACGCATCAGGTGCCTGGGTCGACGAGCTTCCGTCAGTTCTGTCGGGATTAAGGACCACCCCTAACCGGTCGACTGGAAGAACCCCATTCTTTCTTGTATATGGAGCCGAAGCCGTTCTGCCAAGTGATCTCCTTCACAACGCTCCCCGAGTCGAGCTTTACACCGAAGATGAAACAGAACAGGCTCGGCAAGATGCAGTAGACCTCATGGATGAAGAAAGAGAGATGGCCATGATCAGACCGACCATTTATCAGCAAGACTTGCGTCGATTCCATGCCCGACATGTGAAGAGTCGAGCCTTCCAAGAAGGAGATTTGGTCCTCCGAGTGGATCAACAGAAACCACACAAGCTTGCTTCTACTTGGGAAGGCCCCTTCATCATCACCAGAGTCCTCCACAACGGAGCGTATCACCTCTACAATGTTGATCGCCAGATTGACGAGCCGCGAGCTTGGAATGCGGAACTACTCCGCCCCTTTTACACTTAAGTTCCTTCCCATAAAGATGTAATAAGAGAAACTTCACAGTTCATTTTTATCAAAGTCAAGAGTGTTCCAATGATTGCTGTCACTTCTGTTTACATGCGAGAACCCCTAGTGGGTGACTTAGCCGCGAACGCGTTTCGCCTAAGTTCAAAAAAAAATCCTACCGAGTGGAGAGCAAACCTCCCACTCGGGGGCTTAGCTGCAGTCCAGCACTCGCCTAAGTTCTCCTATGAAGAGACTTAGCTGCGGTCAGCACTCGCCTAAGTTTGAAAAATCCTACCGAGTGGAGAGCAAACCTCCCACTCGGGGGCTTAGCTGTAGTCCAGCACTCGCCTAAGTTCTCCTACGAAGAGACTTAGCTGCGGTCAGCACTCGCCTAAGTTTGAAAAATCCTACCGAGTGGAGAGCAAACCTCCCACTCGGGGGCTTAGCTGCAGTCCAGCACTCGCCTAAGTTCTCCTACGAAGAGACTTAGCTGCGGTCAGCACTCGCCTAAGTTTGAAAAATCCTACCGAGTGGAGAGCAAACCTCCCACTCGGGGGCTTAGCTGCAGTCCAGCACTCGCCTAAGTTCTCCTACGAAGAGACTTAGCTGCGGTCAGCACTCGCCTAAGTTTGAAAAATCCTACCGAGTGGAGAGCAAACCTCCCACTCGGGGGCTTAGCTGCAGTCCAACACTCGCCTAAGTTCTCTTACGAAGAGACTTAGCTGCGGTCAGCACTCGCCTAAGTTTGGAAAATCCTACCGAGTGGAGAGCAAACCTCCCATTCGGAGGCTTAGCTGCAGTCCAGCACTCGCCTAAGTTCTCCTACAAAGAGACTTAGCTGCGGTCAGCACTCGCCTAAGTTTGAAAATCCTACCGAGTGAAGAGCAAACCTCCCATTCGGAGGCTTAGCTGCAGTCCAGCACTCGCCTAAGTTCTCCTACGAAGAGACTTAGCTGCGGTCAGCACTCGCCTAAGTTTGGAAAATCCTACCGAGTGGAGAGTAAACCTCCCATTCGGAGGCTTAGCTGCAGTCAGCACTCGCCTAAGTTTGAAAATCCTACCGAGTGGAGAGCAAACCTCCCATTCGGGGGCTTAGCTGCAGTCCAGCACTCGCCTAAGTTCTCCTACGAAGAGACTTAGCTGCGGTCAGCACTCGCCTAAGTTTGAAAATCCTACCGAGTGAAGAGCAAACCTCCCACTCGGAGGCTTAGCTGCAGTCCAGCACTCGCCTAAGTTCTCCTACGAAGAGACTTAGCTGCGGTCAGCACTCGCCTAAGTTTGGAAAATCCTACCGAGTGGAGAGTAAACCTCCCACTCGGGGGCTTAGCTGCAGTCCAGCACTCGCCTAAGTTCTCCTACGAAGAGACTTAGCTGCGGTCAGCACTCGCCTAAGTTTGAAAAATCCTACCGAGTGGAGAGCAAACCTCCCACTCGGGGGCTTAGCTGCAGTCCAGCACTCGCCTAAGTTCTCCTACAAAGAGACTTAGCTGCGGTCAGCACTCGCCTAAGTTTGAAAAATCCTACCGAGTGGAGAGCAAACCTCCCACTCGGGGGCTTAGCTGCAGTCCAGCACTCGCCTAAGTTCTCCTACGAAGAGACTTAGCTGCGGTCAGCACTCGCCTAAGTTTGGAAAATCCTACCGAGTGGAGAGTAAACCTCCCACTCGGGGGCTTAGCTGTAGTCCAGCACTCGCCTAAGTTCTCCTACGAAGAGACTTAGCTGCGGTCAGCACTCGCCTAAGTTTGGAAAATCCTACCGAGTGGAGAGTAAACCTCCCACTCGGGGGCTTAGCTGCAGTCCAGCACTCGCCTAAGTTCTCCTACGAAGAGACTTAGCTGCGGTCAGCACTCGCCTAAGTTTGAAAAATCCTACCGAGTGGAGAGCAAACCTCCCACTCGGGGGCTTAGCTGCAGTCCAGCACTCGCCTAAGTTCTCCTACGAAGAGACTTAGCTGCGGTCAGCACTCGCCTAAGTTTGAAAATCCTACCGAGTGAAGAGCAAACCTCCCATTCGGAGGCTTAGCTGCAGTCCAGCACTCGCCTAAGTTCTCCTACGAAGAGACTTAGCTGCGGTCAGCACTCGCCTAAGTTTGAAAATCCTACCGAGTGGAGAGCAAACCTCCCACTCGGGGGCTTAGCTGCAGTCCAACACTCGCCTAAGTTCTCTTACGAAGAGACTTAGCTGCGGTCAGCACTCGCCTAAGTTTGAAAAATCCTACCGAGTGGAGAGCAAACCTCCCACTCGGGGGCTTAGCTGCAGTCCCGCACACACCTAAGTATGAAACACTTCTCATTTCCCAAGGACGACGAGGGGCAGGTCGACCGCCACCTTCTCCTTCGGAGCTGCACCACAGACACAAAGTTATTTCGAGTGAAGATCAAATCCCACTCGACGAGTCATCCAAAGAGATTCAACGACAAATCAAGTTCAAATAAAGCCTAAAATATCCGAGAGACCTCAGATCGAAGTACCCGAGCCCCCGGCTCGGCAGAGTTTAACTGTTACACTTCCACTCGGCATTCCGAGGCAAATTTAAGGCAGAGTTTAACGGTTTACAAAATACACTCGGCATTCCGAGGCAAGTTTTTTCATTCCTCAGGAGGAGGAGGACTGGCAGGGGCGACAAACTCATCCAAGTCGATCCCATCTGCGATGCGGGTGGCAGCAGCAATAAATGTCTCCATGAAGTCCTGGAAGTTGTGCTTCCTCGTGTTGGCAACTTGGATGGCGGCTAGCTTCTCCTCCCGCGCCTCCTTGCAATGGACGCGGACCAGAGACAGAGCCACGTCGGCACCACACCGAGCTGAAGACTTCTTCCACTCTTGCACTCGGTCAAGGATTCCGTTGAGTCGAGTCATCAGAGACTCGAGATCGTTCTGGAGCGTGGACTCTGGCCAAAGCGTAGGGTCGATCCGCGTCATGGCGACCTTCAGTCGAGCCAAGTAATCCACAATGCCGTCAAAACGGGATTCCAGTCGGAGCAGGTTCATGGCAGCTTCGTCTTGCACCGGAGAGTTGATTGGATCCAAACCTGTTTCGATCCGCCCGGTCTCCTCTTCGAAGTTCTGGCAAAGTTCTGCATACACGGCCCAAGGATAAGTCAAATTTCATAAAACTGAGTCGACACAAAAAGAACCAGTCGGAACTGATTGTGCACCTTCGAGCTTGATGTACAGCTTCTTGGCAAAGCTCCTCAAGTAGCTCTCCAGGTCGTCTCTCCTGCGAGCGACGCTTTCCATCTTCTCGCTCAGGGTGAGGTGCTCCTTCTTCCAACGCGAACACTCCCTGTTGGCTTCCTTCAAAGCGGTCTTCAACTTGGTGTTCTCCCCTTCTAATTGGTCGACCGAAGCCAACTTCTGCGCGGCCAGAGCGGTCTTGTCATCAGCCTCCTTGCGAGCAGCAGCCAAGTCCTGATCCTTCTTTGCCAGAGCTTCTTTCAGTTTTTCTGCAAAAAATGACGATTGAGTCGGAGGAAGCGAAAAGATAGTCAAGCCTAAAAACCAACCAGTCGACAAAGGTGTCTTACCTGCGGCGCCGTCTCTGACATTCTGCAGCTCTGTCCTGGCCAGCTCCAGATCAAGGTTCATTTGAATTTGCTGCTTCTCCAAGTCAGCCAAGCGGGTTCCAAGATCACAAGATTTCTGAAGCCAAAGAGGAGGAGTTACAATTTCAGTAGAAAGGAAAAAGCAACAAAGGCAGTAAATACTAAGACTACGGTCGACTGCCAGCAGTCCACCATAGTCTCGGGGACTCCACCCAGTGGGTGCACTTAGCGTGCCCCCACCGGTTCCTATCCCACTCGACCGATCCCTGAAGTCGAGTCCAAGACAAGCTGCTTCCGAGCAGTTAAGAGACAATAACAGAGCAACAAAGACAATAAATACTAAGACTACGGTCGACTGCCAGCAGTCCACCATAGTCTCGGGGACTACACCCAGTGGGTGCACTTAGCGTGCCCCCACCGGTTCCTATCCCACCCGACCGACCCCTGAAGTTGAGTCAAAGAAAAGTTGCTTCCGAGCAGCTGAGAGACAATAAGCCTACACCCAGTAAAAAAAGAGAGAAAGATGTCGACTGCCCGCAGTCGACTTCCATTCGACATGGCCCGATCAGACAGAGCGAAGAAACTCAACTACGACTCAATTTAAAGACTACAGCCGATCGCCAGCAGTCGACCGTAGTCTCGGGGACTACACCCAGTGGGTGCACTTAGCGTGCCCCCACTCGTCCAAAAAAAACACCCAGTGGGTGTACAAACTTAAAGATCTTCGGAAAAGAGGTTCTTCAAAGAACATACCAAAACAGACCAAGTGTTGAAGTCGACTGACCTGGACATTGCTCTGAAGAGCCGAGCTCGCGTCGTAAGCCGCCTGGCAAGCCTCCCGAGCCACTTTTACCTGCTCCATCATGACTCCAGCCTGGCGTACAGCCTCCTTCGCAGCAGCCGCTTGGTCCTCAGGGACGGGGTATGCAGCAAAAAGCGAAGACGGATCTGCAGTCGACGCTGAAGGCTGCACACTCGTCAAAGGAACAGCGAAAGTCACGGAAGCCCGAGTGGGTTCGCCATCATACCGAACTGCAGCCTCAGGCGCGGGAGTGGATTGCGGAGCCTTGCTAGCCAACACCTTCTTCTTCCTCTTCACCCTCAGTGGTGTGTTGTCGTCGTCGTCCGGGAGGTCGATAACATGAGGAGGAGCTGCAAGGAAAACATTCAATCGACCAACGCTTCAGTCGACTCGTAAGCAGGACGGCAGTGATCGTACCAGGGTTGGAGGTGACAGCGTCCTCCATCTCTTGGTCGTCGTTCCTGGCGGAGACCTCAGAAGTTGCACCATTGCAAATCTCGAAAGTTAGTCAGTTGGCCCAGTGAATCGACCAAGGATCCGTCCACAGTCGACAAAGGAAAGCAAGTGTTGTTGTTACCCCGAAATGGTGGGAACAACTATCTTCATTTTGGGCAAGGCCTTGGGCGGCTTAGATGGCGCCGTTCGTGGGTGCTTGGGAGCCTTCCCGGTCGGCGGAGGAGAAGAAGTCCGAGGGCGTTTCGACGACTGCCCAACAGGAGCGGCCGCCTTGCCACGTTCCTGCGCTGGATCGTGGGCGAGCTTGGACCGTCCCTCCGGGCGGGAAGGTTCAGCCTCCTCCTCCTCCTCACTGGAGAAGATGTCGTCGCCCTCCTCTCCCTCGCCGTCGGACTCACACTCGACCTGGTCGTCCCCGCTCTCGCCTCCGCTCCCCTCACCTTCCTCGGTCGGCCCTTGTGCCCCGTTGGGCGTCGAGTACATCTCAGTGGTAGCCTGGAGGACAACGGACAGGACGAAAGTCAGTCGACTCACACAAAGAAGACTAATACAGAAGGCCAGATATCCGACACAAAGACATACCTGATCCACTTCATATGAGTTGTCGAGTGGAATCACCCTTCTGGCTCCTCGGGGGTTGTCTTTGTTCCCCGTGATGCTTGACAGCCACCCCGCCAGCATCTCATCGGTGACCTACTCCGGGTGGATCCGAGTGGTGTCGTCAAGGCCAGAATACAGCCACATTGGATGGTCTCGCGCCTGGAGCGGTTGGATGCGCCTCTGGAGAAAGACCTCTAACAGGTCCATCCCAGTCACCCCCTCACGGACAAGTTCAACCACTCGACCCGCCAATACCTTGACTTGGGCACTTTCCTCCGGCGTGACCTTCAGAGAGATAGGCTTCTCGGCTCGGTCGAGTGAAAAAGGAGGAAGACCGGTCGACTGCCCGGGGGTCGCCTGGTCCTGGCAGTAGAACCAGGTCGACTGCCAGCCGCGGACCGACTCCGGGAAGGTGATAGAGGGGAAACAGCTCTTCCCCCTCGTCTGGATCGCCAGAACCCCGCACAACTGGATGACTTGCGTCTTCTCGTCACTCGACTGGGCCTTCTTCACCGACTAGGAGCGGCAAGTAAAGATATGCTTGAAAAGCCCCCAATGCTGACGGCAACCCAGGAAGGCCTCGCACATGGAAATGAACGCGGCAAGGTAGACTATGGAATTGGGGGTAAAGTGATGGAGCTGCGCTCCGAAGAAATTGAAGAAGCTCCGGAAGAATGGATGGGGAGGCAGAGAAAACCCTCGGTCGATGTGGGTGGCGAGGAGCACGCACTCACCGTCGCGGGGTTGCGGCTCAATCTCCCTCCCCGGGGACGCGCGGCCTCGTGGGGAATGGCTCCTCCCTCGACCATGTCGTCGAGATCTTCCTGCCGGAGCACCGATGGCATCCAATCGCCCTGAATCCAACCCTTGGGCAGGGTGGTCCGGGAGGAAGATCCCCCTCGCGAAGACTTCTTTCCTTCCCCCGCCGCCGCCGCCTTCTTCGCGCGCTCCAAAGCAGTGGTCTTGCCCTTCACCATCGTCGCCGGCGAAGTCTCGCATGGGCTAACGGCGCTAGGGTACGGCCGAGGGTCACAGGAGAGCTGGCGAAGGAAGAGAGGAAGAAAGAAAGAAGGAAGCAGAAGAGAAGCGCGCGGCTTGGAAACCCCAAGCCGGCAACTTATAAGGGGCTGCTCCCGAGTGACTGACCGGTAGGCCCAGGCAGCCCAGTCAAATCCCGCAACAGACGCGCGCGCAGTACATGGCGAAAAAGGCGACGCGAGGATCGAGGAGTTTCCGCTTTTTCACTCCCGATTACTGCGGCTACTCCCGTCCCGCGCGCTTCCCAAAATCCAAATCCCGTGAGATCCGCGGGCCGCAGAGCCGCTTGCCAAAAGCAGAGTATCCCGCTCGTACCAACACTCGGCATGTCGCAAGCAAGGATATTCACTCGACGAAGGGCCTGGAATGGATCAAGGCGACTGAAAGAGGTTGGTGACGTCGTCCGCGACAACTGACCCTAAGCGAGGCACTCCTACAACCTCGAAGAACCGGTCGGAAAGGATCCCCAACTCTTCCTCCACTCTAACCTCGATCCATTCTGGGGCTAATGATGAAGCTATGTACCTGGGGTAGGAGCACGGACCCGTCCCAAAGAGTCCTACCCAAGGACATCCCTAGAAGAAATCACCCATCAATCGACTTAAAGGCACTCCACTCGACGGGTTCAAGACACTCGACCAAGAAGCTACCACTCGACCATGAAGCTATTCACTCGACTGCCAGGAGATCTACAGTCACTCCGTAGGCAAACGGTCAGCTGTTAAGTAGTCTTCATGGTCATTACAGCACTTTATTAGAGGCGTTACCAGTAACGCCCCATCTTAAATGTACTTTAAAACCCTGCATTACTGAGGGCAGGAGGGGTCGGCGAACTCTATATAAGCCACCCCCCTCCTAAGTAGGAAGGGTTCGCACCCTTGTAATCTATACACGCATAATCCAGTCGACCGCCTCCGGGCTCCGAGACGTAGGGCTATTACTTCCTCCGAGAAGGGCCTGAACTCGTAAACCTCGCGTGTAACAACTTCCCAATAGCTAGGATCTAGCCTCTCCATACTCACCCCCCTACATCACTGTCAGAGTTAGAACCACGACATTGGGCACTGTCTAGAGTTTTGCTAGCATAATGAATAACATTTAATTTCTTATCAACTCTTTATCCTAGAACAGCACCAACAACATAATCACCAGAATCACACATAATTTCAAAAGGCAAGTTCCAATCAGGTGGTCGAACTATAGGTGCAGATGTTAAGGATTTCTTAAGTGTTTCAAAGGCTTCTACACAATCAACATAAAAACCAAATAGAACATCCTTATGTAAAAGATTTGTAAGAGGCCTATAAATTTTAGAGAAGTCTTTAATAAACCTCCTATAGAAACCAACATGACCAAGGAAACTATGAATACCTTTAACATCTTTAGGACATGGCATTTTCTCAATTTCATCAACTTTAGCTTTATCCACCTCAATACCTCGTTTAGAAATTTTATGCCCCAAGACAATACCTTCATTAACCATAAAGTGGCACTTCTCCCAACTGAAGACAAGATTAGTTTGTTCACATCTTTGCAAAACTCGATCAAGGTTGCTTAAGCAATCACCAAAAGAAGTTCTGTAAACAGAAAAATCATCCATGAAAACCTCAATAATCTTTTCACAAAAATCAGATAATATAGCAGTCATACATCTTTGAAAGGTAGCAGGTGCATTGCATGAACCAAAAGCATACGTCTATAAGCATAAGTTCCAAAAGGACAAGTAAAGGTGGTTTTCTCTTGATCAGGTTGTGAGATAGGTATTTGAGAAAAACCAAAATATCCCTCAAGAAAAAAAGTGTGTGTGCTTAGACAACCTTTCTAGAATTTAATCAATAAAAGGCAGAGGGTAATGATATTTTTTAGTAGCTTTATTTAATTTTCTGAAACCAATTACCATTCTATAGCTAGTAACAATTCTTTGTGGAATGAGTTCATTTTTATCATTAGGAATAACGGTAATACCTCCCTTCTTAGGGACACAATGAACAGGACTTACCCATCTACTATCAGCTATGGGATAGATTATACTTGCTTCCACAAGCTTTAGTATTTCAGTTCTTACCACTTCATTTTAGGATTCAAACATCGTTGTTGAAGAAGCATCATGTTGCTGTTGGATATACTATTGGATATACTAATGCCCTTAAGATCATCAATAGTATATCCAATAGCAACATGGTGCTTCTTCAACATTTTTAATAATCTTTCTTCTTCATGCTCTGAAAGGTTAGCACTAATAATAACAGGATATATCATTTTCTCATTAAGATAAGCATATTTCAAATTGTCTGGCAATTGTTTTAGTTCAAACACAGGATCACCTTTAGGTGGAGGAGGACCTCCTAGGGTTTCAATAGGAAAATTGTGTTTAAGGAGAGGTTGTTGTTCAAAGAATAGTTTATCTATTTCATTTCATTCATGCAAGTGCATCTCATTTTCATGGTCTACCAAATACTGTTCTAGTGGATCAGTAGGAGGCATAATGATAGAAGCAAGACCAATTATTTCATCCTTACTAGGTAATTCTTTATTATGAGGCTGTGTATTAAAATTAGATAAATTAAACTCATGAGACTCATCACCAAAGCTAACACTGCCAGTTTGTTTATGGCAATCTATACTGGCACTGATAGTGTTCAAGAAGGGTCTACCAAAGATTATGGGACAAAAATCATCTTGTGGGGAACCAAGAACTAGAAAACCAGTAGGGTATTTTGTTTTCCCACACAAGACTTCAACATCTCTAACAATCCCAAGTGGTGTGATGGTGTCTCTATTAGCAAGTTTAATAGTAACATCTATGTCTTCAACCTCAACAGGTGCTATGTCATTCATAATTTCCTGATATAAGGTAAAAGGAATAGCACCCACACTAGCACCTAAATAACATAAACCACGATAACAATGATCTCCTATATTAACTGAGACAACAGGCATGCCAACAACAGGTCTATGTTTATCTTTTTCATCGGGTTTGGCAATTCTAGCAGCTTCATCACATAAATAAATAACATGCCTGATGCGGCTTAAAATACGTCGGTATTTCCCCAAAAAGGAAGGGATGATGCAACATAGCTACATTAGGTATTTCCCTTAGTGATGAGATCAAGGTTATCGAACCAGTAGGAGAACCACGCAACACTATGTGAACGGCACCTGCACACAAAGAACAAATACTTGCAACCCGACGTAAAAGAGGGGTTGTCAATCCCTCCCGGGTAAAAGATAGGTAAAATTTGTAGTAGATTGGATAAATAGATCTCCCGGGAACGTGAGATAAAATAAATAACAATAAATTGCAGAAAAAGTATTTTTGGGTTTTTGGATTAATAGATCTGAAAAAAGCAAATAAAAATAGATCTCGAAGGCAAATATAATAAAGAAGAGACGTGAGGGCCGTAGATTTCACTAGTGGCTTCTCTCGAGAAAAATAGCATAGGGTGGGTAAGCAAATTACCGTTGGGAAATTGATAGAATTTCAAATAATCATGACGATATCCAGGCAATGATCATTATATAGGCATCAAGTCCATGATTAGTAGACCAACTCCTGCCTGCATCTACTACTATTACTCCACACATCGACCGCTATCCAGCATGCATCTAGTGTGTTAAGTTCATGGAGAAATGGAGTAATGCAATAAGAACGATGACATGATGTAGACAAGATCTACTCATATAGGAATAGGACCCATCTTGTTATCCTTAAGAGCAATGATACATATGTGTTGTTTCCCCTTCTGTCACTGGGATCGAGCAGCGTAAGATCGAACCCATCACAAAGCACCTCTTCCCATGGCAAGAAAAATCGATCTAGTAGGCCTAACAAAACCAAAGAGTTGAAGAAGAAATACGAGGCTATAAGTAATCATGCATATAAGAGATCAAAAGACTCAAATAACTTTCATGGATAAAAACATTGATCTGATCATAAACTCAAAGTTCATTGGATCCCAACAAACACACCGCAAATAGATCTCCAAGAGACCATTGTATTGAGAACCAAAAGAGAGAGAGAGGAATCCATCTAGTTACTAACTATAGACCCGTAGGTCTACAATGAACTACTCGCACATCAACGGAGAGGCACCAATGAGGATGATGAACCCCTCCGTGATGTTGTCTAGATTGGATTTGTGCTTTCTGGAACTTGCGGCAGCTGTAATTTTTTTTGTCGACTCCCCTAGGGTTTCTATAATATTGGGGTATTTATAGAGCAAAGAGGTGGCGTGGGAGGCCACCAAGGTGGGTACAACTCACTTGGGTGCGCCTGGGCCTCCAGGCGCACCCAGGTGGGTTGTGCCCCCTCGAGGCACCCCTTTGGTACTTCTTTGGCCTATCATGTGTCTTATGGCCCAGAAAAATTCTCCAAAAGGTTTCGCTTCATTTGGACTCTGTTTGGTATTGATTTTCTGCAAAGTAAAAAAACAAGCCAAAAACAACAACTTGCACTAGGCACTATGTCAATAGGTTAGTCCCAAAAAAATTTATAAAGTTGCTATAAAATGATTCTAAAACATCCAAGAATGATAATATAATAGCATGGAACAATAAAAAATTATCGACACGTTGGAGACATATCAGCATCTCCAAGCTTAATTCATGCATGTCCTCGAGTAGGTAAATTATAAAACAAAATTTTTGATGTGGA
The DNA here is from genome assembly GCF_003073215.2 of Triticum urartu. Classification (NCBI taxonomy): domain Eukaryota; kingdom Viridiplantae; phylum Streptophyta; class Magnoliopsida; order Poales; family Poaceae; genus Triticum; species Triticum urartu. Next base: position 118,620,709 of record NC_053026.1, on the reverse strand, counting down.
ATGTTGCCTATCATGTTCATCACATATTCTTTTCTTTGTATTATGGACATTTGGACTTCTATAAGATTTGAAGCAATAGTCTAGTTTTGACATGAAGATTTCAATACTCAAGCATATCAACAAGCAACCATGTCTTTCAAAATATCAACACTAAAGCAAGTTATCCCTAGCCCATTATGCTCAACCATTGATCCATTCATGAAACACCCAATGCTGAAGTACGATCATAGTGCCCCTTAGGTGGTGCTTTATAAGAGAAGGTGGAGACTCATGTAAAAATAAAAATTGCATAAATTAAATAGAAAGTCCCTTCGCAGAGGGTAGTACGGATTTGTAGAGGTGCTAGAGCTCAAAGCGAAAAAGGTAGAGATAAAAACATTTTGGGTGGCATGCTTTTCCTGTCAATGAAAACGATCGAGTAGTTCCCAATACTTTCCATGTTAGATATATCATAGGCGGTTCCTGTTGGGGAACGTAGTAATTTCAAAAAAATTCCTACGAACACGCAAGATCATGGTGATGCATAGAAACGAGAAGGGAGAGTGTTGTCTACGTACCCTCGTAGACCGTAAGAGGAAGCGTTATGACAATGCGGTTGATGTAGTCGTACATCTTCACGATCGACCGATCCTCAGTACCAAACGTACGGTACCTCCGCGTTCAGCACACGTTCAGCTCGGTGATGTTCCGCAAACTCATGATCCAGTAGAGCTTCCGGGAAGAGCTTCGTCAGCACGACGGCGTGGTGATGGTGCTGATGAAGCTACCGACGCAGGGCTTCGCCTAAGCACCGCTACGATATGACCGAGGTGGATTATGGTGGAGGGGGCACCGCACACGGCTAAGAGATCAATGATCAATTGTTGGGTTCTAGGGTGCCCCCTACCCCCGTATATAAAGGAGCAAGGGGGAGGCCGGCCAGCCCCTGTAGGGTGCACCAGGAGGTGGAGTCCTCCTAGTAGGAGTAGGACTCCCCTTTCCTACTCCCCTTTCCTACTCCTACTAGGAGGAGGAAAGGAAGGGGGAAGGGGAGAAGGAAGGAGAGGGAGGAAAGGAGGAAAGGGGGCCGGCCCCCTAGTGCAATCCGGTTTGGGCTAGGGGGCCGCACTCCCTGCCTCCTCTCTTCCACCACTTGGCCCATGAGGCCCAATACTTCTTCCCCGTATCCCCGTAATTCCTCGGTACTCCTAAAAATACCCGAATCACTCGGAACCTTTCCGATGTCCGAATATAGTCGTCCAATATATCGATCTTTACGTCTCAACCATTTTGAGACTCCTCGTTATGTCCCCGATCTCATCCAGGACTCCGAACTACCTTCGGTACATACATTCACATAAACTCATAATACCGATCGTCACCGAATGTTAAGCGTGCGGACCCTATGGGTTCAAGAACTATGTAGACATGACCGAGACACGTCTCCGGTCAATAACTAGCAGCGGAACCTGGATGTTCATATTGGCTCCTACATATTCTACGAAGATCTTTATCGGTCAAACCGCACAACAACATACGTTGTTCCCTTTGTCATCGGTATGTTACTTGCCCGAGATTTGATCGTCGGTATCTCAATACCAAGTTCAATCTCATTACCGGCAAGTCTCTTTACTCATTTCCGTAATGCATCATCCCGCAACTAACTCATTAGTCACAATGCTTGCAAGGTTTATAGTGATGTGCATTACCGAGGGCGCCTAGAGATACCTCTCCGATAATCGGAGTGACAAATCCTAATCTCGATCTATGCCAACTCAACAAGTACCATCGGAGACACCTGTAGAGCACCTTTATAATCACCCAGTTACGTTGTGACGTTTGGTAGCACACAAAGTGTTCCTCCGATAATCGGGAGTTGCATAATCTCATAGTCATAGGAACATGTATAAGTCATGAATAAAGCAATAGCAGTATACTAAAACAATCAAGTGCTAAGCTAACAGAATGGGTCAAGTCAATCACATCATTCTCCTAATGATGTGATCATGTTTATCAAATGACAACTCATGTCTATGGTTTGGAAACATAACCATCTTTGATCAATGAGCTAGTCAAGCAGAGGCAAACCAGTGACACTCTGTTTGTCTATGTATTCACACATGTACTAAGTTTCCGGTTAATACAATTCTAGCATGAATAATAAACATTTATCATGATATAAGGAAATTTAAATAACAGCTTAATTATTGCCTCTAGGGCATATTTCCTCCAGTCTCCCACTTGCACTAGAGTCAATAATCTAGATCACATTGTCATGTGATTTAACACCAATAGTTCACATCTCCATGTGACTAACACCCAAAGGGTTTACTAGAGTCAATAATCTAGTTCACATCGCTATGTGATTAACACCCAAAGAGTGATCATGTTTTGCTTGTGAGAGAAATTTAGTCAATGGGTCTGCCACATTCAGATCCGTATGTATTTTGCAAATTTCTATGTCTACAATGCTCTGCACGGAGCTACTCTAGCTAATTGCTCCCACTTTCAATATGTATCCCAATCGAGACCTAAAGTCATCTAGATCGATGTAAAAAGCTTGCATCGATGTAACTCTTTATGATGAACTCTTTTATCACCTCCATAACCGAGAAATATTTCCTTAGTCCTCTAAGGATAATTTTGACCGCTGTCCAGTGATCTACTCCTAGATCACTATTGTACTCCCTTGCCAGAAAAATGCTAAGGTATACAATAGGACTGGTAAAGAGCATAGCATACATTATAGAACCAATGACTGAGGCATAGGGAATGACTTTTCATTCTCTTTCTATTTTCTTTCGTGGTTGGGTTTTGAGTCTTTACTCAATTTCACACCTTGCAACACAGACAAGAAATCCTTCTTTGACTGTTCCATTTTGAACTACTTCAAAATCTTGTCAAGGTATGTACTCATTGGAAAAAAACTTATCAAGCGTCTTGATCTATCTCTATAGATCTTGATGCTCAATGTGTAAGCAGCTTCATCGAGGTTTTCTTTGAAAAACTCTTTTCAAACACTCCTTTATGCTTTCTAGAAAATTCTATATTATTTCTCATCAACAATATGTCATTCACATATACTTATAAGAAATGTTGTAGTGCTCCCACTCACTTTGTTGTAAATACAGGCTTCACCGCAAGTCTGTATAAAACCATACACTTTGATCACTTTATCAATGCATATATTCCAACTCCGAGATACTTGCACCAGTCCATAGATGGATCGCTGGAGCTTGCTAAATTTGTTAGCACCTTTAGGATCGACAAAACCTTCTAGTTGCATCATATACAACTCTTCTTTAAAAAAATCCATTAAGGAATACAGTTTTGACATCTATTTGCCAGATTTCATAAAATGCGGCAACTGCTAACATGATTCGGACAGACTTTTAAGCATCAATACGAGTGAGAAAATCTCATCGTAGTCAACACCTTGAACTTGTCAAAAAAAATTTGCGACAATTCGAGCTTTGTAGATAGTAACACTACTATCAGCGTCCGTCTTCCTCTTGAAGATCCATTTATTCTTAATGACTCACCAATCATCGGGCATGTCAATCAAAGTCCATACTTTGTTCTCATACAAGGATCCCATCTCAAATTTCATGGCCTCAAGCCATTTCACGGAATCTGGGCTCATCATCGCTTCCTCATAGCTAGGTTCGTCATGGTCTAGTAACATGACTTCCAGAAAGGATTACCGTACCACTCTGGGGCGGACCATACTCTGGTTGTCCTACGAGGTTTGGTAGTAACTTGATCTAAAGTTTCATGATCAGCATCATTAGCTTCCTCACTAATTGGTGTAGAGATCACTAGAACTGATTTCTGTGATGAACTACTTTCCAATTCGGGAGAAGGTACAATTACCTCATCAAGTTCTACATTCCTCCCACTCACTTCTTTCGAGATAAACTTCTTCTCTAGAAAGGATCCACTCTTAGCAACAAAGATATTGTGTTTCAGATCTGTAATAGAAGGTGTACCCAACAATTTCTTTTGGGTATCCTATGAAGACGCACTTTTCCGATGTAGGTTCGTGCTTATCTGGCTGAAACTTTTTCACATAAGAATCACAACCCCAAACTTTAAGAAACGACAGCTTAGGTTTCTTGCGAAATCACAGTTCATACGGTGTCATCTCAACGGATTTAGATGGTGCCCTTTTTAACGTGAATGTAGTTGTCTCTAATGCATAACCCCAAAAACAATAGTGGTAAATCAGTAAGAGACATCATAGATTGCACTATATCCAATAAAGTACAGTTATGATGTTCGGACACACCATTATGCTGTGGTGTTCCAGGTGGCATGAATTTTGTGAAACTATTCCACATTGTTTTAATTGAAGACCAAACTCATAACTCAAATATTCGTCTCTGCGATCAGATCGTATAAACTTTATTTTCTTGTCATGATGATTTTCCACTTCAGTATGAAATTCTTTGAACTTTTCAAATGTTTCACACTTATGCTTCATCAAGTAGATATACCCATGTCTGCTCAAATCACCTGTGAAGGTCAGAAAATAACGATCCCCGCCGCGAGCCTGAACACTCATCGGACCACATACATCAGTATGTATTATTTCCAATAAGTCAGTTGCTCGCTCCATTGTTCCAGAGAATGGAGTCTTAGTCATCTTGCCCATGAGGCATGGTTCGCAAGCATCAAGTGATTCATAATCAAGTGATTCCAAAAACCCATCAGCATGGAGTTTCTTCATGCGCTTTACACCAATATGACCTAAACGGCAGTGCCACAAATAAATTGCACTATCATTATTAACTTTGCATCTTTTGGCTCAATATTATGAATATGTGTATCACTACGATCGATATTCAATAAACCATTTATATTGAGTATATGACCAGAGAAGGTTTTATTCATATAAATAGAACAACAATTATTCTTTGACTTAAATGAATAACCGTATTGCAATAAGCATGATCCAATAACATTCATGCTTAACGCAAACACCAAATAACATTTATTTTAGGTTCAACACTTATCCCGAAAGTATAGGGAGTGTGCGATGATGATCATATCAATCTAGGAACCACTTCCAACACACATCGTCACTTCACCCTTAACTAGTCTCTATTCATTCTGCAACTCCCGTTTCGAGTTACTAATCTTAGCAACTGAACTAGTATCAAATACTAAGGGGTTGCTATAAACACTAGTAAAGTACACATCAAGAACATGTATATCAATATACCTTTGTTCACTTTGCCATCCTTCTTATCCGCCAAATACTTGGGACAGTTTTGCTTCTAGTGACTAGTCCCTTTGGAGTAGAAGCACTTAATCTCAGGCTCAGGTCCAGACTTGGGCTTCTTCACTTGAGCAGCAACTTGATTTCCATTCTTCCTGAAGTTCCCCTTCTTCCCTTTTCCCTTTTCTTGAAACTAGTGGTCTTGTCAACCATCAACATTTGATGCTTTTCTTGATTTCTACCTTCGTCGATTTCAGCATCACGAAGAGCTTGGGAATCGTTTCTGTTATCCCTTGCATATTATAGTTCATCACGAAGTTCTAGTAACTTGGTGATAGTGACTAGAGAACTCTGTCAATCACTATCTTATCTGGAAGATTAACTCCCACTTGATTCAAGCAATTGAAGTACCCAGACAATCTGAGCACATGCTCACTAGTTGAGCTATTCTCCTCCATCTTGTAGGCAAAGTACTATCAAAGGTCTTCTACCTCTCGACATGGGCATGAGTGTGAAATACCAATTTCAACTCTTAGAACATCTTATATGCTCTGTGGCGTTCAAAACGGTTTTTGAAGTCCCGGTTCTAAGCCATAAAGCATGGTGCACTAAACTATCAAGTAGTCATCATACCGAGCTTTGCCAAACGTTCATAACTTCTGCATCTGCTCCTGCAATAGGTCCGTCACCTAGCGGTGCATCAAGGACATAATTCTTCTGTGCAGCAATGAGGATAATCCTCATATCACAGATCCAATCCGCATCATTGCTACTATCATCTTTTAATATAGTTTTCTCTAGGAACATATCATAAATAAAACGGGGAAGCTATACGCGAGCAATTGATCTACAACATAGATATGCAAATAATATTAGGACTAAGTTCATGATAAATTAAAGTTCAATTAATCATATTACTTCAGAACTCCCACTTATATAGACATCCCTCTAATCATCTAAGTGATCACGTGATCCAAATCAACTAAACCATGACTGATCATCACGTGAAATGGAGTAGTTTTCAATGGTGAACATCACTATGTTGATCATATCTACTATATGATTCATGCTCGACCTTTTGGTCACAGTGTTCTGAGGCCATATTTGCATATGCTAGGCTTGTCAAGTTTAACCCGAGTATTCTGCGTGTGCAAAACTGGCTTGCACCCGTTGTATAAGAACGTTGAGCTTATCACACACGATCATCACGTGGTGTCTCGGCACGATGAACTTTTGCAACGGTGCATACTCAGGGGGAACACTTGTACCTTGAAATTTTTAGTGAGAGATCATCTTATAATGCTACCGTCAATCAAAGCAGAATAAGATGCATAAAGGATAAACATCACATGCAATCAATATAAGTGATATGATATGGCCATCATCATCTTGTGCCTTTGATCTCCATCTCCAAAGCACCGTCATGATCACCATCGTCACTGGCGTGACACCTTGATCTCCATCGTAGCATCGTAGTCGTCTCGCCAACTATTGCTTCACGATCGACCGATCCTCAGTACCGAACGTACGGCACCTCCGCGTTCAGCACACGTTCAGCTCGATGACGTCCCGCGAACTCACGATCTAGTAGAGCTTCTGGGAAGAGCTTCATCAGCACGACGGTGTGGTGACGGTGTTCATGAAGCTACCGACGTAGGGCTTCGCCTAAGCACCGCTACGATATGACCGAGGTGGATTATGGTGGAGGGGGGCACCAAACACGGCTAAGAGATCAATGATCAATTGTTGTGTTCTAGGGTGCCCCCTGCCCCCATATATAAAGGAGCAAGGGGGAGGCCGGCCGGCCCCTGTAGGGCGCGCCAGGAGGAGGAGTCCTCCTCCTAGTAGGAGTAGGACTCGCCTTTCCTACTCCTACTAGGAGGAGGAAAGGAAGGGGGAAGGGGAGAAGGAAGGAGAGGGAGGAAAGGAGGAAAGGCGGGCCGACCCCCTAGTCCAATCCGGTTTGGGCTAGGGGGGCTGCACGCCCTGCCTCCTCTCTTCCACCACTTGGCCCATGAGGCCCAATACTTCTTCCCAGTATTCCCGTAATTCCCCGGTACTCCGAAAAATACCTGAATCACTCGGAACCTTTCCGATGTCCGAATATAGTCGTCCAATATTTCGTTCTTTACGTCTCGACCATTTCGAGACTCCTTGTCATGTCCCCGATCTCATCCAGGACTCCGAACTACCTTCGGTACATCAAATCACATGAACTCATAATACCTATCGTCACCGAATGTTAAGCGTGCGGACCCTACGAGTTCGAGAACTATGTAGACATGACCGAGACACGTCTCCGGTCAATAACCAATAGCGGAACCTGGATGTTCATATTGGCTCCTTGTGGTGTTGTTATAGTGTAGATAGGCCGCTTGCCAAGTTTCATCGCATTCGGAGTCCGTTTGACGCCCCAACGGATAACCATAGCGACAATATAGTCGGTCAAACGTCTGACATTTTCGGTCTCCGAAAACTTCTGCCGGGCCCTCTCTCTCTTCTCTCCTCTCAGCCTCGCCATAGCCCACCTAGTCCATCCACCTAACCCTCCTCACATCCGGAGCCGTCCATTTGTTATCGAGGGGCCCCGAAACCCCCCCTATCCACCTAAACCCTCTTTGCACCGTGCTTCGACCCCCTCGCATGCGTGTTCGAAACTTACCGAACCCGACCCGGACAGTCATCACTGTTGGATCCGGATCATCCCCAAACATCTACAAAACATCTCCGTTTTGTTAACTGGACTTCCTAACATATTTTTTCTCGGTCGTCCGATCATAATCGTAGGGACGAGATAGCCCTACCCTAATCCCTACCTATATATATAGACCAACCCCTGCCCAAATCATACAAATCCCTAATCTCTAGGGATCCTCCCTTCGCCGCCGCCACTCTCTACCATCTCCCTCGGGATCCCTTCCGATCTAATCCAGCTCATCTTCTGCAGCCAACCAACCGGCACCGCTCACCGTTTTTCCTCGTGCCCGAGGCCTCCAAGTCACTCCTCGCCGGCACTAGCAGTCGCCGTCAAGCTCCTGCAGGGCACCGCCGTGCCAGCCCGCCCCGTCTGGCAACCTCTGGTGCCGCCACCCACCGGACCCGGCCTCCGCGCCTCTGATTCTTCCGTCCCCAGCGAGATCCGCCGCGTCCCCGTCGGGGTTGACCTCCAGCGCAGCCAAGCCAAGGCCTCGTTGTCCCGCTGCTCGCTCGAGCGCCAGCTGGACTGCCTCCCTTCAATCCTAGCTACCCCGGCGACCCTGCATCCCTGACGAAGCCCGCGCCAGGTCCTCGCAAGCCGCCGCCCGGAGCAGGCTTGCCTCTGCTCCTCCGCTGCCTCGCGTCGCCCTCCGCCGTCAAGCGCTGCCCTCGTCCGGATCCGTCGGGCCCCGTCGTCCCTGACCTTTCCTGCGGTCCACCTCACCTCGCCGTTCCATTCATCAAGTCCAACCGCAGCCTCCTCTGTTCGCCGCCTCCTTCAGGTCGCTGCGCCCACGCGCCAAGTTCCTGCCGGAGCTCCGTCCGCCACCGTTGCCTGGAACCGAGGTCGGACGACTCGATCCTCCTGTTCCTCCAGTTTCCCGCCGACCCTATCACCAAGGCCCCCTGCGGGCGTCTTCTCCATCACCATGGCCTTCTGTCGTTTCACTTCTTCAAAACAGAGAGCAGCAGCAGCTCGCTCATCCCGAGCGGTGACCGCACATCCAGCGCCAGCAAGGCCCAGTCCCCTCCACCGAGCCGGGCCACGGCCCATGGGTGAGCCGCCCCCTCTCCTGTGCACCTTGGGCCCAACAGCTTTGGCCCGCTTCTGTTTTTTTCCTTTCAGTGATTTTTCCTTTTTTCCAGAGAATGGCAGATTTACAGAAAACCGCCTAGCTTCATGCATTTAATAACTCATCATCTGTGCACCGGATTAAAATGATTTATATATGAAACATGATTAGACTTTCATCTAGTTTCATAATTTGCAATTTTCATCCATGTTTAAAAAGTTTAAAATGTTGTTTGTTTAAATTTTGCCTATTGCCATGCTAAAATGCTTTATTTCATAACTAAATAACCGTAACTCGGAATTTAATAAACTTTATATGTAAATGGGGTGGAAAAATGCCTAGTATATCATGGTGTACTTACTTTGCATGTTTAACAACTCTAAACTTATGTTTAGGGCAGAACAGTACCAAATCCATAAATTACATATGGGGATTTACTGGAATTGTTGTTCGTTGTTTCCGGCCTCATTTAAACTTGCCTAGATAGGTAGTTTTCTTTTGCTTCACCCCTTGCCATGCTAACAAACATTCAATGTTGTTGAGTACTTAAACGGGAGAGAACTAAATAATTGTTGTGGTGTTTCGTCAATATGCAACTCGTTGCATATTAAGTTCCACTTAACTTGTAGTTTTTGCTTGTGCACTTTGACATGCCATGCATTTTAAACCGGACATGCATCATAATTGTTTGCACATCATGCCATGTAATGTGACGGTTGTTTACTATGCTGCTTGCTTCTTTCTGGGTTGCTTCTCTCGTTAGCTTCGGTTTTGTTCCGGAGTTGTGAGGATTCGTTCGACAATGTCCGTTTGTCTTCTTCATGGACTCGTTCTTTTTCCTTGTGGGATCTCAGGCAAGATGACCATACCCTCGAAATCACTTCTATCTTTGCTTGCTAGTTGCTCGTTCTATTGCTATGCTGCGATACCTACCACTTGCTATATTATGCCTCCCATATTGCCATGTCCAACCTCTAACCCACCTTGTCCTAGCAAACCGTTGTTTGGCTATGTTACCGCTTTGCTCAGCCCCTCTTATAGCGTTGCTAGTTGCAGGTGAAGATGAAGTTTGTTCTATGTTGGAACATGGATATGTTGGGATATCACAATATCTCTTATTTAATTAATGCATCTATATACTTGGTAAAGGGTGGAAGGCTCGGCCTTATGCCTGGTGTTTTGTTCCACTCTTGTCGCCCTATTTTCCGTCATACCGGTGTTATGTTCCTGGATTTTGCGTTCCTTACGCGGTTGGGTGTTATGGGAATCCCTTGACAGTTCACTTTGAATAAAAATCCCCCGGGCCAGTGCTTCTCTAAGTGTTGGTCCAAACCGAGTAGACTGCGGGGCCACCTCGGGGCAACTTGAGGTTTGGTTTTACTCGTAGGATGTCTCATCCGGTGTGCCCTGAGAACGAGATACGTGTGACTCCTATCGGGATTTGTCGGCACATCGGGCGGCTTTGCTGGTCTTGTTTTACCATTGTCGAAATGTCTTGTAACCGGGATTCCGAGTCTGATCGGGTCGTCATGGGAGAAGGAATATCCTTCATTGACCGTGAGAGCTTGTGATGGGCAAAGTTGGGACACCCCAGCAGGGTTTTGAACTTTCAAAAGCCGTGCCCGCAGTTATGGGAAGATGGGAATTTGTTAATGTCCGGTTGTAGAGAACTTGAAACTTAACTTAATTAAAATGCATCAACCGCGTGTGTAGCCGTGATGGTCTCTTTCCGGTGGAGTCTGGGAATTGAACACAGTTTTGGAGTTATCTTTGTGCGTAAGTAGTTTCAGGATCACTTCTTGATCACTTCTAGTTCACGACCGTGCTTTGCTTCTCTTCTTGCTCTCTTTTGCGTAAGTTAGCCACCATATATGCTAGTGCTTGCTGCAGCTCCACTTCACTACCCTTTCGTACCCATAAGCTTAAATAGTCTTGATCTCGCGGGTGTGGGATTGCTGAGTCCCCGTGTCTCACATATTACTTCCAAAACTAGTTGCAGGTGCCGATTATAACCGTGCAGGCGACACAACCGAGCTCAAAGAGGAGCTTGATGAAGATTGTGTTCGTTGTGTTGTTTCGTTTCCAGTCGATCAGTAGTGGAGCCCAGTTGGGGCGATCGGGGATCTTATGCATTTGGGGTTGTCTTTATTTTGGTTCCGTAGTCGGACCTTGATTGTATTCTGGATGATGTAATGCTATATTTATGTATTGTGTGAAGTGGCGATTGTAAGCCAACTCTTTATCTTTATCTTACTCAGTACATGGGATGTGTAAAGATTACCCCTCTTGCAACATGCCCACTATGCGGTTAAGCCTCTAAGTCATGCTCCGACACGTGGGAGATATAGCCGAATCATGGGTGTTACACCGGCCATGTTGGAATGGATTTTTTTTAACACGCTCCGATGGAAACTCGCCGTGGGAGGATGGAGTGGTTTGGATCTAAGAATCCCCGTCCCTTTAATAGACAGTTTACTTACATGGCTAGGGTGGCGAATGTAAAAATGCCTCGGCTCCTCGCATTCGCTTGACACGTGGAAGATAGCCCTTATTGGGCGCAGAAGCCAAGAAGTGCAACATTTATGGGGAGCCGGACACTACTCAGCGGATATTCAGAATTTGGAGAAGAACCCGCCTTGCAATGCCGAAGACGATCTGCGCGCCGGACTCATCGTCATTGAAGCCTGGTTTGGGGGCTACTGAGGGAGTCCTGGATTAGGGGGTCTCCGGACAGCCGGACTATATCCTTTGGCCGGACTGTTGGACTATGAAGATACAACATGGAAGACTTCGTCCCATGTCCGGATGGGACTTTCCTTGGCGTGGAAGGCAAGCTTGGCAATACGGATATGTAGATCTCCTCCCTTGTAACCGACTCTGTGTAACCCTAGCCCCCTCCGGTGTCTATATAAACCAGAGGGTTTAGTCCATAGGACAACATACAATCATACCATAGGCTAGCTTAGGGTTTAGCCTCTACGATCTCGTGGTAGATCAACTCTTGTAATACTCATATCATCAAGAACAATCAAGCAGGACGTAGGGTATTACCTCCATCAAGAGGGCCCGAACCTGGGTGATCATTGTGTCCCCTGCCTCCTGCTACCATCCACCTTAGACGCACAGTTCGGGACCCCCCTACCCGAGATCCGCCGGTTTTGACACCGACATCGACTCCGACTGACCGCGCCACCCCTTCCTCGGCCACGCGCCTTGCCGAGGGCCATTCTCGCCAAGCTCTCCATCGGGGTGCTCCCTGTCGTCTCCTTGGGCGGCTGGCGTAGGAGGGCCGGAGAAGGCGAAGAAGGCGAGCGGTGGCCGTCAAGTCAGAGTACACGGGCATAGACGCCTTCGTCGCGTATCGCCAGCCCGCTGCCTCATCTTTCAGCTCCCCTCCAGGCACCGGGACGTTCTCTTGGTGCCTTCTACTCCTCGCACCTTGCCTAGGTGCTCTTTTCTCCCTCCTGCCCTCTTGTTCCACCTTCTGAGGAGAGGTACAAGAAAGGGATTACGGGCATAGTTTTTAGTTTGTAAGCCTGCGTGCACTTGTTAATTTTAAGACTTGTTATCCCCTTGCTCATGTTTTTAATTCCGTATGAACTATACATGTATGGGATGTTTTTAATAAAAAGGGTGCTTGCCGGGTTCTTTGTGCATGAGGGAGGCCCATGCCAAGGATGAATCATTGTTATTCTTAAGATAAACATTGTCGCCCGGCAACAGACCTTGCCGTCTCCCCACTTCGGTCGACCATTCTCACGCTCTTGGAGGAGGCAGGGCGAAGTAGAGTTAGGCCTCTTGTTCATCTCCTCGCTACCGCGACTACTACCAAATTCCAACCCAGGAGGTAGCTCTTGGGTACAGGAAAGGGGGAGCACAGTGGTTTCAAGAACATAAATGAGGTTTCACATGTCCCAGTTCTATACGGAAACACATAACAGGGGGATGAAAAACTTATCTGAATCCACAGCCCCCGGCAACCTTGGCTTGCCGTGGTTGGATCCTTGTATCTTCAGCCCCCGGTAGTCTTGGCTTGCCGCGGCCAGAGCGCCGGATCGTTCTCTTTTTCCGAAGCGGCTCAGCAGAAGTGTTCATGTGCCCTGCGAGCCAAAGAGAACAGAAAGATGCACACTCGAGCTCTAGGCTAGGGGTTAGTCGCCGCTAAGCACTATCAACCCTAACCGAGGGAGAGACTTAACCTAGCATGCATGCTACAACTTAGGGCGCTAGCGCTTCATTTAATTATGCTTAGGGTCCGCGCCTGGCTTTGTACAGAGGGTTACATGCCTTGCCGGCAAGGCTCATACAAAGGTGGTTCACCGGGAGGCCCGACAACCGCGCCTTATGGGTAAAACTTGCGAAGATGTTCGAGGTTCCAGGAATTTCTTACTGGGACAGCATCTTCGGTCTCCAGGCGGACTGCGCCGGGCCTGGTGACTCGTATTACCCGATAAGGGCCTTTCCACTTTGGCGTCAACTTGTTGGAATTCTTGGCTGACTAAACGTGCCGAAGAACAAGGTCGCCTTCCTCAAAGCTTCAGGCATGAACCTTGCGGCTATGGTAGCGATGCAAGGCTTGCTGGTAGCGTGCTGCTCTCACAGCCGACCGAAGACGATTTTCCTCAAGGAGATCTTGCTCAAGCTCGTCATAAGCGAGCACTCGAGGTGACCCGTATATGAGTTCAGTGGGGAGAACTACTTCTTCCCCATATACCAGGGCAAAGGGTGTCTGGCCGGTGGCTCGATTTGGCGTCGTTCTGATCGACCAAAGAACCGCCGGCAACTCATCAATCTAGCGGCTTCCGTTTTTGTGCAGCTTGTCAAAAGTCTTTGTTCTCAGGCCTCGCAGTACTTCAGCATTTTCCCCTCCGCCTGGCCATTGCTCCATGGGTGTGCCACAGAAGCAAAACAGACCTTGCTGCCGAGGTCTCGGATGTATTGCATGAAAGCGTGGCTTGTGAACTGCGTGCCGTTGTCGGTGATGACTCTGTTTGGCACACCAAAACAGCAGACTAGTCCCTTGAAGAACTTGATGGCTGACTATGATGTCACCTTCCTCGCTGCTTCCACCTCCGGCCACTTTGTGAACTTGTTAATTGCAACGCACAAGTACTCAAAGCCCCCGACAGCACGAGGGAAGGGGCCCAGTATGTCGAGCCCCCAGACCGAAAATGGCCAGGAGAGAGGAATTGTTTGAAGGGCTTGAGCTGGTTGATGAAGCTTCTTTCAATGGAACTGGCACGCTTCACACCTGGTTACTAGTGCCGTCGCATCATGGAGGGCAGTGGGCCAGAAGAAAGCCTTGCCGGAATGCTTTGCCGGCAAGGGCCCTCGACCCTATGTGAGAGCCACATATGCCTCCATGTATCTCTGCCAACAGCTCCAGTCCTTCCTCCCGGGAGATGCACTTCAATTTCACACCGTTCGGTCTTTTTCTGTACAGGACGTCATTGACAAACTGGTACAGGGCAGACCAACGGGCTACTTTTTTCGCTTCTTCCTGCTCCTTAGGAAATTCCCCTGTCTGGAGGAAATGGACGGTATGCTGGGCCCATGCCGGAGCCTGGGGCTCAACGGCAAGGACAAAAGGCATCTCTTCCGCCATGGGGGCAGCCGTCTCTACGGCCAGGGCTTGGCGCCCTGCCAGAGCCAGCTGCCCCTTGGCAGGCTCGGAATCCGTGGCAACACCCTTGCCGGCGGCCCCTGGGGGCTCGGCGGGAAAGTACTTGCCGGGGCCCGATTTCCTCCACTTGTTCCACTCCGTTGACGGTTCGACGGATGGTTGAGTTAACCGAAGCAAAAAGGTACCTGGTTCCACAGGTAGCTTAAATGCAGCGCGCTTTGACAGGTAGTCAGCGATGTCGTTATCCCGCTCAGGGAATGTGCTCCGCTTGAATACCATCGAAGCGCTCCTCCGGCTTCCTCACCTCATCTACGTAGGCCTCCATCAATGGACTTTGGTAATCTTTGTTGACCTGTCTGACGACAAGCTGCGAATCACCCCTGACGATGAGCTTCTTCACCCCAAGGTTTGTCGCGATCCTGAGACCGGAAAGCAGCCACTTGTACTCAGTAGTGTTGTTTGTGGACATCTCCCTGGGAAAGTGCATCTGGATCACATACTTGAGGTGCTCTCCGGTGGGTGCGACAAGCAGCACACCGGCACTGGCGCCTTGCAGCGAGAAAGCCTCGTCAAAGTACATGATCCAGTCGCGACTTGCTTCCTTGCCGGGGAGAGCGGTCTCCTGGATTTCCTCGTCGGGTGTTGAGGTCCATTATGCAATGAACTCCACCAAGACTCTACTCTGGATTGTCGAAGTACTTGCAAACTTCAACCCAAAGCTTGACAACTCCAAGGCCCACTCCACAATCCTTCCGGTTGCATCTGGGTTGTGCAGTATCCGTTGCAACGGGAGGTGGGTGACGACAGTGATCTCGTGGGCTTGGAAGTAATGATGCAGATTCCTCGAGGCCATAAGGACGCCGAAGAGCAATTTCTACACACTAGAGTACCTTGACCTGGCCCCTACAAGAGGGAGCTGACAAAGTAAACCGGGTGCTGCATCATCTTCTTCTTTTGCACCACTTCACTTGGCGGCGCGGGCCCTGCCCCGATGGCGTCGGACTATGCCGGGGGCCTTGCCTTGCTGGACTAGGCCCTGCCGGGGGAATCTCTGACTTGCCATCCACCGGTCCTTCTGCGGCCACTGCCTCTTCGTCAACCTCCCTCTGCGCCACTAGTGCGGCGCAGACCACTTGATTCGTTGCCGCCAGATACAGCAGCAACGGCTCTTGTGGTTTAGGCGCAACCAGTATTGGTGTAGAGGAAAGGTATTTCTTCAGATCCTGCAATGCCGCCTCGGCCTCTGGGGTCCACTCCATTGGGCCTGCCTTCTTCAAGATTTTGAAAAAGGGAAGGGCACGTTCAGTGGACTTGGAGATGAATGTGCTCATGGCGGCAACACAGCCGGTGAGCCGGCGCACATCCTTGATCCGCTTGGGTGCCTCAATCTGCTCAATATCCTTGATCTAGTCTGGGTTTGCCGCGATCCCACGTTGCGACACAAAGAACCCGAGAAGTTTTCCTGACGGGACGCCAAAGACAGACTTCTCAGGGTTCAGCTTGAGGTTGATCTTGCGTAGGTTGGCAAACGTCTCTCCTAGGTCTTGTACAAGGGTCGCCTTGTCCTTGGTTTTGACCACTATGTAATCCATATATGCTTCCATATTTCTATGTAGCTAGGGCTCAAAACCAATCTGGACCGCCCTTGCGAATGTCGAGCTAGCACTCTTCAACCTGAAAGGCATCTGTAAAAAGCAATACGTACCACATGGGGTGATAAAGGCTGTCTTCTCTTCATCTTATCTTGCCATGAAGATCTGGTGGTAGCCCGAGTAGGCGTCGAGGAATGACAACAGATCACACCCGGCCGTGGAGTCATCAATCTAGTCGATGTGCGGCAACGGGAAGGGGTCCTTAGGACAAGCCTTATTAACATATGTGTAGTCAATACACAACCTCCACTTCCCATTTTCCTTGCGCACCACCCCCGGATTGGCCAACCACGTCGGATGGAGCACTTTTCTCACCAAACCTGCTGCCTCCAATTTCCCGATCTCCTCTGTGATGCACTCCTGTCGTTCCAAAGCTTGCTTCCCGACCTTCTGCTTGACGGGTCGCGCATGGGGACAGACAGTAAGGTGGTGCTCAATCACTTCCCTGGGAACGCCGGGGATGTCGGATGCTTGCCGCGCAAACACATCGACATTCGCCCGCAGGAAAGTGACGAGCGCGCTTTCCTATTTTCTGTCGAGGGTGGAGCTTATGGTGAAAGCCCCTCCTGTGCCATCCTCCTTGACGGACACCCTCTTGGTCTCTGGTGGTGCAGCTCTAGATTTCTTGCTCTTGCCGGCAGAGCTCTCGGGCACGTCCTAGACGGTAGCACAGTACTCCAAAGAGGTGCGCTTGCCGGAGTGGGTGCGACAGGTCTTGGCGGTCTTCTTCTTCCCTCCCCGGGCCTCAACGGCAGGAGCAAGTGCCTTGGCGGCAGCTGTTGCAACTGCTTCTCGAAAGAGTTGGTCAGCATAGATTGGCGCATCCTTCTTGTCGGAGGGGACGGTGATGATGGTCATCGGCCCAGGCATATTCAGCGTATTGTAGGCGTTGTGCGACACTGCCATGAACTTGGCTAGTGTCGGGCAGCCGAGGATCCTGTTGTAGGGCAAGGGGATCTCGACCACATTGAAGATGATCCTCTCCGCCCTGTAGTTCAACTCACCTCCAAATGTCACGGGCAATGTGACCTTCCCCTTCGGCTGGCTCCTTCCCGGACTGACCCCTTGAAACGTACATGTTTCCTCAAGGTCTCCATCAGAAATTTGCAGCCTTTTGATCACGACGGGTGAGATCAAGTTCATGCCGGCCCGCCGTCAACCAGCATCTTATTCACCTTGAGGTTGTGTATCATTGGTGGGACCAACAACGGCAAACACCTGACCGCAGTTGTGCGGTCAGGGTGGTCCTTGGCGTCAAAGATGAGGGGCGTGCTAGACCACTTCACTGGCTTCTGAGCGCTGTAATCTCACGCACCCACTGCTTGAGCTGGCGGTGAGAAGTGTGCAGCGAGGCGCCACCATCGACGCGCATGGCCTCCGTAGCCTTCTGGAACTCATGCTCACCGGACTCATCGTCCTCGTCACGATCATCGTCTTCATGCTTCTTTTCGCGGCCCCGAGCGGGCCTCTCTTTCTGGTTATCCTTGCCACAGCGACCTCCTTGGCCGCCACGCTTCTTGCCGGATCCTTCGGCACCATCCCGACCCTTCTCCTTGTCCCGCCTCTCATACTTGGCTTTTTGCTTTTCAGCAAGCAGCTCAACTTGTCGGCAGTTCTGGAGGTCATGGCCCTTGGTGCGGTGGATCTTGCAGTACTGCTTGTCGGAGCCCCCTGGCTTGTCGGCAGCCGCCAAGGCCCGGCAAGCGGCGCACCCAGCAATCTCCTTGCCGGGGTCGTCTGCCTTGGCCTTCTTGGTGGCGCTGGTGTTGCCGGATCCCTCGACGGCAAGCATGGTCTTGTCCTTGCGTTTCCTGTTGTGACACCGGCCCTTCTTCATCGGGGCAGCGGTGTCTTCGTCGGTAGAGTTGGTTTTCGCACCGGCGTCTTCGCCGGGGTACTTCCTTCCCTCTTCAGCCCGGGCGCATCTATCGGCCAGAACGTAAAGTTCGGCCACGTCCTTGACCTTGTTCATTGCCAGCTCTTCATGCATCTGGCGGTTACGCACATTCTGATGGAATGCGCTGATCATGGCGGCATGATGAACATATGGGATGTTGTATTGCACTCGGCTGAACCTCTGTATGTACTTCCGCATGTTTTCACCTTCCTTCTGGGGAATGATATGCAAATCACTCACCTGGCCATGAGCTTGGTGGCCTCCAGTGAAGGCACCAACGAACTCGTGGCATAGATCCGACCAAGAAGAAATGGAATCTGCCGGCAAGTGCATCAACCAAGACATCACATTGGGTTTCAGGGCCAACGGGAAGTAATTGGCAAGCACCTTGTTGTCACGAGCTCCAGCGGCTTGCATGACGATGGTGTAGATGTTGAGGAACTCTGATGGGTGGGTCTTGTCATCGTACTTCTCGCCGACGTCGGGCTTGAACATGCGGTGGGACGGCGACTGGAACTGCCGCAGCCCACAGGTAAAGGCTGGGCAACCCACCTCGTAAGGTAGGCCGCCGGAGCCTCCCGGTGCTAGGTGGTCCATAGCGCGCCCCGCCTGCCTATCTGACTGGTGTAGATGCCGGCGCTCGATGGCGCTCGATGGCGGTTTGAGCGTCTTCATGGGCTCATTTCGAAGAACGTGGCGTTGGTCGCGGCGGGTCCGTGAGTCGGGCGACGCTATGGAAATGTCATCACAAGCGTCATCACGACGGACCGACATCCACGGTGGTTGGCATGGAGAAGGAGACTGCACCGTGGCCGCGGCGCCTCCGGCCCCTCCACCACCGGCATGCAGTGGCTCGATGGAGTGTCGGCCTGTGGGCCCCGCCGGTCGTGGCTAGTCTTTGTTGGCGACGCCGACGAGGCTCCGGATAGTGGCTCTCCACTCATCGAGCTTCTCCGCGGCGGGAGGGAAGTCGAGGAGCAGTTGTGCGCGCGCCAAGGCTTCTTCTGGCATGGGTGGCGGCGAAAGCTGCGTGGACCATGGCGCGCTTCGACTTCTAACCACGTTAGAAGGAGCTCTGTCACGGCCCAGCGGCTGTGCGCCGTCCTCGCCAGCACTTCGGCGGGCATGCTGGCCTCCTTCGTCCCGCGGATGACGCACATGACTCTTCCCACGGCGGCGTCCAGGGTCACCGGTGTGGTGACGCTGCTCGTCGCGCACAACCTAGGAAGAGCGTGCTGTGGGCGCCGGAGTGAGCGTCTTGGAGGTCTCCGCGCCGCCCGCAGGTGGTACGGCGACGCCCCCAGAGGGTCCCGCACCGTCTGTGGGGGGCCCAGCTCCATCTCTGGATTTCATGGCGTGTGGCCCATCGCCTTGCGCACGAACGACGCTGCTCGCCAGGCTCTGACTTCCAGAGCGATGTTGGTGCTCGCGGGTCGCGCCTCGGGTTCTGTCCGCGACCGGCCCGCTGCTCGCCCGCACTGGTACGGGCCGTCCAGCTCCCGACGAACCGACCGCCGTGGCCGCCTTCTTCTTGGGAGCCATGGCGACAAAGAACTTCTAGGCTAACTGCTAGACCAGATTCTCACAACTGCGCCCCCTACCTGGCGCGCCAAAGATGTTGGTGGGAACGACACCTATGGGATCACCGGGATCCCTTCTATGGTCGGCGGGCAGGGGGTCATGAGAAGATCAGGTTTAGGAGCAAGCACACAAGTCGTTTACCCAGGTTCGGTACACGAGGATGCGCAAAAACCCTAGTCCTGCTTTGGTCGATGTATTGAGTGTTCTTGAGCTTTCTGAACTAGCTACGGTGGCTGTGCCATTCCAAAAGTCCGAATCCCTCTCCTGCTCGCCTCGGGCCTCCTTTTATAGGAAAAAGGGGCTGCCACAGTGGCACACAGGAGGTGGAAAGGCCTACAGTGCGCGAGCTTATCGCACGGCATTACGGCACAAAGCGCATTAAATGCGCTACATAGGTGTCCATTAGCTTTATCGGGGACGGGAACGAGGCCCGTCCCGTCCGTCACCACTTCGCCTCGCTTTGACACGCGCCCAGACCAACGATGCATGTAGCGCCATGTAGGCAGGCAGGCAGCTGAGGTGGCGCGGTGGTAGGGCCTCCATGAAGATCTGCATGCCGCCACGCAGGTGCTTGCTGATTTGGACTGGAAGCTGCATGTTGCCACGCAGGTGCCTGCCCAGCTGGTTGGTCTGGCAGCTGCATGCGAACGGTGGCGGGGTTTTGGCTGATGCGGGCTTGGCAGTGGCCCTGCTGATGCCCTCGGCAAGGGTCTTGCCGGGGGCCTGGCAAGGGTCTTGCCATGGCGTTGCTGTCATCCTCGGCAAGGGTCTTGCCGAGGGTCTTGTGGATTTCCTCGGCTAGGGTCCTGCCGAGGGTCGCCGTCTTCTAATCCCCATCTGATCTTGCGTTTATGATCTTGACGAAGATTTGCATGCCACCACAAAGGCACTTCCCGAGCCTTTGTTCCAACGCAGTTGGTTAGGTTGGAGCCGGTGGGCTCAAGGGTGGCTCACTCCGCTGGCATCGGGCAAGTTCCCTCGGCAAGGCTCTTGCCGGGGCTGCGGGGGGGGGGGGGGGGGGGGGGGGGGGGGGGGGGGGGGGGGGGGCTCGGCAAGGACCTTGCCGAGGGAGTCCACCTCGCCCTCTTGCCCTCCTGCGCTTCTGGCCTTGGCGTTGCCTTGGTTGTCTTGTGCTTTGGCTTCTCTCCAGCTTCCCTCCTCTGCCCTGCTAAGTGTGGCCGCGGCGCGTGGCTCTGACTGCCCGTGCACAAGTAAAGGGGTCAAAAGGAGAGCTCGTACTTTTGTACACCGACACCGGCGATCCCGACGCCACCGCCCACCACCGCCGGCGACCACCTCCCCCACCCTGAACCCAAGATAGATAGTGGGGTACCTCTCCGGCGAGCCCCCCTCCCTGCTACGGCTGGTTCTTCCTTAACTCTGGCGAGTCCCCCACCCCCTGAAAATCGACTGACCCAAAGTCGATTCAGTCAACTAAAGTGTAGCCAAATCGGAGCAGCATCGCAAGCAAGAGCAAGAGCGAGAGCAGCAACGCGAGCAAGAGCAATAGCAAGAGCAGACTAGGCAGTGGACCGAGAGCAAGAGCAGAGCAGCAGCGCGAGCGAGCGAGAGCTAAAGCAGCAGCAGCTCCTACTGATGTGGAGGTCGCCGCCGAGGGAGCGACACCGTGAAGGAAGTGGCCGGCGACGCCTCCTTGGATGGAGCCGCGCCATGTCAGCTCGGGACCGAGCACCGGCAGCACCGTGAGATCGAATCAAGAAGAAAATGCGGCGGTTAGTATACAACCTCTTTGGTGGCACCGACTAGCCCTCAGCTTCATCTGAGGAAACGGTGATTATGATGCTCTTCCGGTGGTGCAGGTGAAGACGACGGTGTGGGAATGGAGGTGGCGTGAAAGACGAGGGGAACATCGGGGCAGCTCCTTGGAGGTGGAGGATGGGGTGGCTGAACCGGCGGGACGACGAGATCGACGACGGATCATCAGTTGGTACGGTGGATGAGGGACGTCGAGGTGTTGCTGTGGACGACGTCGCCGGGGAAGAGGCTCTGACTAGGCAGCGGTGAGGTGGCGGACGGAGGAGGGTGGGGTTTCATGGCTGGAGCGGAGAGGTTATGGCGGCCTGAGATTTCAAATGGCGAAAAGGAGGCGATGGGAGGGGTGGAACCATGGCTCAGGGACGCGCTTGTCCGAAATGTGTGGTAAGTTATGAAAGTACCCCCACCGATTTGAGCTAGGTGGTTCTTTCGGTTCAGGGGTATCACGGGCATTTCATGTGTCGGGATTTCGCATGAGGTGGGAGTTTTGGCACCCGTTGTAATTTTGGGATAGCAAGGCGCAGGTTGAGATGGACGGAGTTTTCGGAGCACAACGAGACAAAGATATATCTGAAATATTTTGGGGTAACAAGGCGCGGGTTGAAGAGGTGGGAGTTTCGCAGCACGATAGACAGAGATGCTAGCTTGAAATTTCGGCATAATAAGGCACGGCTTGAAATTTCGGGAGAACAAGCTTAATGTGTACCCAAAAAACAATTCGCACCTCATCACTAGAGAGAGCCATGTCCCGTTACTATATTACTAGAAATGCATTCAAATACAACAACAAAAACCAAAAGAATCGGGACAACAAACATAATGTGTACAGTACCAAAACAATTTGCACTTTCCTCAATAATAAAAAAACAATGTGTGTTGTCTAGCATATGGACTAATTAAATTTGAGTACATTTTCCCTGTTTGAATGGGATTGTACTCGGGTTAGTTATAGAACCATCTAAATATTATCTTCACAACACATGGCATGAATATAGGAGAAGTAAATTCCCATATAAATACAAAGTACATGTACATACGATCTCAAAATCAATATATGTATCCATTTTATGTTGAATTCAAATCATAGTACATGTATGCTCTAGCTAGATGTTCGGAATCTAAACCATGTATGATACTACATACAATGTGTTTAACACGCACAACACACACACACACACCATTTAGACTATTAAGGTACACGTGCATTGCACGCATGAGATTTGGCAACCAAATTATGAACAAATACCACATTATAGCATGTAAGCTTTGAGTCATATATGCATGATGTAGATGTTCGTTTAATTCTTATAGTTCATTTCATTCAAAATCATCTAGTTTTTATAAGAAAGCTAATATATTTTAAAATTCATGGAATTGTGCGTTGTAAAGCATAAAGTAAAAAGAAATAATGGCAAATCATGTAGAAACACACTTGGGCAATTCTGATACGGAATATTCTATAACAAAGAAGAAGTGCTTGTGTTTTGAGGTTTGTGCATTATTCTTAAGTTCAACCATGGAGTCTTCTAGATTGTACATGTGGCGAAATCTGGTGGAATCTAGATGATATCCAACGGGCAGTAGTGCCCAAATTTGCCATCTCTGCACCATCGGAGTGGCTTCATCCAACGACCATTTTTCAAAGTTAAAGTTACCCGCACAGTATATAACAAATATAAAATATAGGGGTATAGATATACATATGTGATGCGAAAGCCAACCATCATCTCCAGTTAGAATAGTGTGTCCATGCATGGATGCAATGTGGCCAAACGATGCCTGCCATCGGTATCTCAAATTCAAATCAGCCTGACCTTGTTCAATGTGTATACAGTACAACATGCTCGTTTCCAAACCACACCTGCACATATCTCAGTTATATTCATGCATGCATGGGTTTCAAACATCATGATCTCTTATTCAAATATTTGAATTCAACTTTACATTGATTATGACCTCACCTAGTCTTTTACACCCACACAGTAGTCTTCTCTTCATAATTGTACTACTAACTTTCTCCCATGCATGCATGCACACATACTAGCAGTCGGCATTATCCATCGCACACATGCAATCTTTTTCTTCAGGTCGGTCTTCCATGCATGCACACACAGACACCCCTCTCCATCACATCGGGCATTATTTATCTCTCACATGCACGCGCAACGATCGATGTTCCTCTAAATGGTTTAAGTTGATGAATTGGCCCTCCTCGTAAAGTATTAGCAATGCTTGGCCCCCTAGCTCATTTATTTTTCATCACTCCTCCACTGCGCGCAACAACGCACATTCTCGCCTCCTCTCTTTAAATATCGATCTCGCATATGTGCACTCCTTCATAGTCTCCCTCCACTTGGACCCTCGCACCATCTTCTAGCCCCCACCGGATTTTGCCACATGTATAATCTAGCAGACTCCATGGTTGAACTTAAGCATAATGCACAAACCTCAAAACACAAGTGCTTCTCCTTTGTTCTAGAATCTTCCGTATCATAACTGCCCAAACTTTTTTTCTAGTTGAATTCCCATTATTTATTTTTTACTTTATGCTTTACAACGCACAATTCCATGATCATAAAATAGATTAAGGGTTCTTTCATTCAAAGGATTCTCAAAGGAATTTTGGAGGATTCTAATCCTTAGGAATTTTTCCTATCTTGGTTGTTCGATTCGAAGGATTGTAAACCACAGGAATTTTTCCATAGGATTAATTTGCACTAGATTTCATAGGAAACATCCCATCCACTCAAACTTGTTTGAAAGAATCCTGCATTTTTTGTATGCACAATCAAACACTCGTACAATCCTATAGGATTCAAGACGACATTCCACTCTAATCCCATGTTTTTCCTATTCCCGCGTTTTGGAAATCCTATGAATCAAAGAGGCCCTAGCTTTTTTATAAAAACTAATTGATTTTGAATGAGTTGAACTATAAGAATTAAACGAACGTCTACATCAGACATATATGACTCAAAGCTTGCATGCTATAGTGTGGTATTTATTCATAATTTGGTTGCCAAATATGATGCGTGCAATGCACGTGTACCTTACTAGTACTTTGAGTATGTGCAAAACACGTAAATTAGAATTCCAATGGCACGCTACACAGTGTCTCTCTTAGAGTTCATGAAGCCACGTGGCACATGTGGAGGCATTGTCGCGACCTCCTTGTGTGGATTGAACACAGTGGCGTGCTACTGGTTCCAGAAGAATGTACTCGTCCTCTCTGAGGCACACTGACGGTACATGCATGAAGCGAAGATGTGCACGCACGCCACACACGCACTCATTCCCTCGCATGCACACGCACGTACACGAGGGGACGCATTTTTGTATGAAGATTCACCCCATGTGATACTTTGACGCGTGTAAAGTCCTTCACTTCATTGATGGTCAATTAATACAAAGCATGCAAATTGAGTGGACACGAGGGAGGAAGAAAGACACTACTACTCCACTGCGTGCATGCGAGTAGTTAAATCATGGGTTGATACTTCCATTGGTCTCCTTTGTATTTTGTGCCAATTTTTGACCATATTTTTAAGTAACATCATATTTATGCATGTCACAAAAAGTGGCACAAAAAAGGGGCCAATAAACCAGGACGCAGGCAGCATGATCAATTTTTGTCAGGGCTACTGTTGGTGGCCTTTGTATTTAAATATGGACGGAGTGGAGTAGTACTATCTTTATCTTAGCCTCGTAGGGCTCTCCCAGCACCTAGGCTTGCCCCCCCGCCTCGCCCATCGGATCCCGCCATGGAGGATCCTGCCATGGATAATCCCTTAGATCCCAGGATCCGGCGGGCTGCCCTCTCGCTGCGGCCCGCAGCACTGCCGCCTTTGAGCAAAACCCACTGTAGCGACCAGACCTCAAATGGTCCAATCTCTGTGCTCAGGTGTCATCCCTGGATCAGTAATGCTGACACCACACAGTACTTGAACGATTTATAACAGAGTAAAAATCACACACTTATTACATCGAGTGTCTCAAAAGAGAGCTTATTACAATAAATATGGCTTAAGGCCATCTAATAACGATAACAGCGGAAGGCTTGGAAGAAAATTGAGTCCATCAACTCCAACGGCATCACTGAGTATAGAACCATGACCTAAAAGCACCTTAATCGTCGTCTGAAAAGTCTGCAACATGAACGTTGCAGCCCGAAACGGGTAAGCACATGGAATATGCTGGCAATGTAACACATAGAGAGCAATGAAAGAAATAGGCTATACTATATGCATATTTGGCTGGTGGAAAGCTCTATGGTTACAGTTTTGCGTAAAGCCAATTTTTCCCTACTGCAAAGGAATAAATTTTTATTTAACTATCATGGTAGGTGTTAAATATTGAGAATGGTTGACAGCATTCTCAATCCCAATTAAGCATCATCATTAAACAAAACCCAACAAAATTAATTTTTGAGTAACATGATGAGATTCACATGATAATCCAGGTACTAGATACTCAAGATGTCCATAACCCGGGACACGGCTAACCATGATTAGTTTATACACTTTGCAGAGGTTTGCGCACTTTTCCCCACAAGACTCAATATCCTCCGTTGGGATTTTCGCACTACAAGTTGTTTGAGAAACGGATGACCGAGACATAGTCTTTCAGAAGCGCTAGCACCTTACGATCGGGTAGACCGTTACACCTACTTTCCCCTACATCTTCTAGTCTACCACTGTAAGAGTTCGCACAACTTAATCAACTATGCTAGAGCCCATAGTAGCTTGTGGCTGCACACAGAAGTTTCTAGCATGAATAATCTCACGATCCCTTTGAGCCAAGGTGGCGATCCAAAAGAAAACAGGCAATCGCTGGAATACCCAGGTGCCTCAGTCCACCCAGATGTGTATTTAAGTTGCCACCTTAGATAAACCTTTAATTTAACAATCTCACATCTGTCATGGATTTCACCCACCCAATCCACGCCTACTAGCATAGCATGGCATAATAAGCAAACGTAGAAGTAACTCCCAAAGGTTTGATAATAACAGGTAATAGGTACTACCTCAACTACTTCCCAAACCCACAATTTAATTAGATCCTAACCATGCAATGTGTGAGGGTTGATCTAATGCAATAAAACTAGGTAATTGGAAGTATGATCAAAGTGTTACTTGCCTTGCTCATGATCCGCGAAACCTAGCGATTCGAAGTAGCAAGCGGCGCACTCCGGGTACTCTATCGCAAACAAACAAGCACACAATAAGTACTCAACTAATGCACAGGTAAAACTCAAATAAGAGATCTAACCAGAAAGTTCAACTTAAGAACTCCGGTTGGCAAAAAGAATCAAATCGAACGAAGCAACGAAAGACAAACGACAAAAGAAACATGCTTCGTTTACTATTCTGGATCTAGGGCAATTTTTACAGTGGCAAAAACTTGTTTGAGTTGGTTAAACGGAAAGAGGGTTTCAAGACGAAACTCCAGGCGCTTGAATCGCTTGATTCCAATAAACGAGCGAAAAGTTATACTAGAACGAAAAACGGATCAGGAATCGCGATCAGAAAAATCACGGATTTAATCTGAGAAAAAGAAAACGACGAACAGATTAACGAACGGACGTTCGTTAACTGGATCTAAATGAAGAACGCGTTCGTTAAAATGAAGGAACGAGCGAACGCTCGCTAATTAACTAAACCGAAAAAACCGATCTATCTAAAAAACGAATCTAAAAAAACCAAAAAAACCCGGTGAAAACCTAACGGTTTTCTAAAAAAAACTGGTGGCTCGACCTCGTCGGCGGCGAACTCCGGCGGCGGCGCGGCGGCGGCGGCTACAGGCGGCGGCAGCTAGGGTTTGGGCGCGGGGCGTGGCGCGGCTGGGCTGGCTGAGGCGGCCCGGGGCGCGGCTATTTAAAGCCCCGGCCAGGCGGAGTCCTGGCCGGTTACGGCCCAAAGTCGGTTCGGATTTTTTTTTTAAAGTTACGCTCAGAAAAAATAACAAAAGGAATACTAAACGGACTCCAAAAATCCCGAAATAAATTTTCCCCGGCTTCTAAAATCAAGCCGCACAGGATGAACATTTATTTGGGGCCTAAATGCAATTTTGAAGAATGCACATTTTTCCTAAATTCAAATAAAATAGCAAATAAAAACCAAAATAAAATCTTATTTGATTTTTTATTAAATCCTCAATATTTCTTTAGTTTGGGAAAGTCATTTTATTCCCTCTCTCATATTTTTGTAATAGAAATAATTGAAGATAAAATAAATAAAATCAAATGATCATATTTTCAAAATTTGAGAAAACTCAAATATGAAAATAACGAAATCCCCAACTCTCTCTCTGAGGGTGCTTCAGTTGCGTAGAACTTTCTAGGATCAACCAAAATGCAATAAAATATGATATGCAATGATGATCTAATGTATAACATTCCAAATTGAAAATTTGGGATGTTACACCCACATGTGTATTAGAGTGGATCCATTGCTCTGGAATCACAGATCGGTGGCTCCGGAGGACATGCCAGGGCTGCGTTTCAGGTGGTGGGCAGCAAGGGCAAATCAGATCGAGGAAGCGTCGCATCGATTGGAGAGAAGTTCCAAGGAGCTGCGCCTGGAGGAGCACCAGGCGGAGGCGCATGTCGATCTTAGGGGAGAGATGCTGAGGGATGTCAGCATCTGGCAGCGTTTCATTGATTTCGAGCTAGGGCTAATGGCAGAGATCATATTCACGGAGTCGACTGCGGAGGAAAGAACGTGCATCCCTGCGCAATGGCATGAGCAGCCGGTCCAACTGTTCAAATGGGCGGTAGGAGAAGCTGAATCCCAGGACCAGTTGTGGCGGCACCGCTGGGCATGCATCATAGGCGAGGTGACCTTCCCTCCTTCCCCGCCAGCGATGCAGTGACCTAGTCGGTTGCTGCTGTAGTGAACTTGCAATGCCATGTCGGTTTGCAACCTTGACAATCACTCCATGTATATGTATTGTATTCCTGTGAAAACACTTGGTCGTTTGGAAAAATATGGTAATTGATTTATCACTACTTTTAGAATGCATGGTCGTGACAATCAACCGAAGCCACAACCAGAAGTCTCCAACGCGTAATACTGTACGGTCGGTCGCACCAACAGACGGTTAGTCAGACTCGCGTCTCACCGAAGGGACACGCATCAGCTTCGTCTGACATGTATGACCAGTTACATCACTGACTTGTACAGCCGCATTTGAGCAGTGTAGTACTCCCTCTATCTCAGTTTACAAGTCTTGCACATGTACCTAGGTCGTTAATTTGACCAACTTAATAACAGGCATACATTACAAAAAATCATTACAAACTTGAAATATTCAGAGTATTTTTTATGTTAAACAATTTATTTTATATAAGTTACATTGATGACCTAGATACACGTGCAAGCCTTGTAAACTGGAGATGGAGGGAGTACTTGAAATTTATGTTCCACTAAACTCATCGGGAGCCGTTTCAGGCATCGAAACCTAAACCATAAATTAATCTTTAGCTTGTCCCCATCACATTCCAAAAGTGTATAAAAATGCTCCCACCTCGTTTCTTGTTTATTAACATATCAACAAATAAGAGATGTGGGGCGTGCATGTTTTCAATGACTCAAGACTACCAAACATGACATGCAGTGGTTAGTTCATTGCATGCAATGCTATTAATTAGCAAATAAACATTAAGTTCTATCGTTCTCCCCTCCTTGGTCACGGTGCACAACCTAAGATGAATTATTCACCTAGACGGAGGGAGTAGTATAATTAAGTGCAAACCTGCTCACACCTAGTACGTGTCAAACCTGAATGTGTTCCCACTATGCATGTTTTAGTACTAGTGCTAGTACTAGGTTATAAAAAGGGGTACTAGTACCTAGCCGAAAATCACTCTACCTATTCCTCCTCATAAGTCTTTCTTATTCGTCCATCCTTGCCATGGCCGGTGTGCAGAGCTCTAGGTTGAGAACTATCCGAACTACTCGTAACAAGGGAGCGGCCACCAAGGCCACGGAAAAAAGGAGAGGGATCACCGACTCGCAGAGACCTCGAAAGATCTCTCACATGTAGGCGATGGCTCCGAGGAGCGCCCTAGCCGCGGAGGTGAACATGCCGGCATGCCCGATCAGCTCAATAAGCAGAAGGAGTTCCTCCATGGCTTGGAGCTGCTGAAGGAGAGCCTCAACGATGTGCCCGCTGAGCTCAATGAGCAGGGGGGTTGACCGCCGGCTTGTTGATGCTGCTGAAGAAGAGCATTGCCTCGGAGAAGAAGGCGACCGGTGAAATCCTACAACTTCAGGAGGTCAAGGCGAAGCTCTGCCACGAGCTCCACCCGCTGAAGGAGGAGAATGCCGGCTGGAAGAAGCTGCATGAGAATAGTAGTTCCTCGATGAAGATGCTGCAAACCCTTGTCATGGAACAGAAGGAGGAGTTGGCGAAGCTCCGCATTGAGCACCTGGCTGCTGTCAAGGTACGTAATGCGGCCGTGGAATAGATGCTGAAGGCTCATGTCGAGAAATCCTGCGTCATGGATAGAATGAAGAAGATGGTGGAGGAGACGCACAAGGAGATGGATGTCGTGGAGGCGATGAAGAAGTAGTTACGACTCCGCGGCCAGCAACCCTTCATGTAGTAGAGAGCAGCGCCCCAGACTTATGTGTACGTCTTCCTTCTTTTTTGGGGATGATAATCTTCCTTCTTCTTTTGCTCCTATGTTTCTTCTTTTGCTTTGGATGTTTCACCGTATGTGTCACGTTCTCTGCAAGGCATGAATAGAACAATGCTAACAATGAGATGACTAGCAAATAGATCATTTTTATCGCCATATGTGACTGGGCTGTCGTGTTTCGTGCTCCTCTGTCGTACTACTCCAATGGAAAACTTGAGTATACCGCACGGTTCTTTGCTCCTCCTCAAGTCATCAGCACATTTATACGAGCAGTCAAATCACAAAGGCGCTCGCCTCTCTTGAAACTGACCAAGCTAGACTGCCCCGCCCTCTAGCTTTTTAAAAAATGTATACTTTCGTACAGTAGTAGTATCGATGGATTGTGTCACGGAGCAAAACTAACAAGATGGAATTAAAGAAAAAAGGTGATACATAGAGAGCTCTCGTCGCCAAATTATGCATATAGTAGTATTAAAAAAGCTAGTACGTGCTTAAATGGGGTGCTAAATTATACTCCCTCCGTTCCTTTATGTAAGGTGTATTATTTTCGGCACGGTGACCAAGGCATGAAATTATAGACATGTTAGGACAAAATTACCCTTGGCATATTTATTTGTTAGTGGCAAGTAAATCAATTAGTCGAGGAAAGTATGAAATACATGCAATCGACAGAGAAATACTTTCCTTCTTTTACTACAAGGAGAGATACAGACAATCAGGAGAAAGATACTTTCCCTTTTTCTGGAGGGCTAATAAGGGAATTATGAGGAATTAGAAGAAATGCACCTTACATTCTGGAATTTTATCAAAAAACAAATACACCTTATATAAAGGAACGGAGGGAGTATTAAAGAAATTAGCATACCTATTTAATTCTTGGGTTCTTATTATTTATGCCACTAGTTGTGTATCACTACCCAGTTTTGCCATTAGAAGTTACAACTACTCAAAAATGCCATCGATCCGTGAGATGCCTACTCAAAAATGCAATTAGATATCTCAAAAATGCCATCGTTAAGTTAGATGTTTTCTCAAAAATGTCATTAGACATTGTTATTTTCATGTCAAACCTGTTGGCCATGATATACGTATGACAAAAATAAGCCGATTCTCACAATGATAAGTGTGGGCCCGCTTGTCAGGAGTAACCAAGCGAATAATTTTACACGAAAATAAGAACGTTGTTGGGGTCAAGTAGGCCCCACACTTTATTTTACTATAGTGAGATAGAGGGAGAGCCGACATGTTGGTCCATCGGTATTTATGTGATTATAACATGGCCAAAGAGATTTGGGTTACAATAATGGTTTCCAGCACAACACACCCCTCAAATAAAACTAAGAACCCTGAAATTCTTTGACAACTAAACTGCTGGCTATATGATGTTGGCCATATATATTGTACGTATATATGTGAAGAAATGAGTGGTAGTACTATAACAACTAAAAGATGAACTGTAAGAAAAACTAGTATGTACGTACTGAAGAGTTAAAGTAACGAGAAGGAACATAACATAGTTTTGCTGGGGGCTCAGCACAACACACCCCTCAAATAAAACTAAGCACACCTGAAATTAAACTAAGCAACTAATCTGGTAGACACTTCATTAGAACCACCATGAGAAACGACACTGCCACCTTACTCGGACTCCTCGTCCACGTGCTCGACTTCGTCCTTGTCCCTCTTCCTCTTGGCCGATACTTCTTTGCTTGAACCGCACACCTGGCTCTTGCTCTTCATCCAACCCTTGTAGATATTGAAACAAAGTTAGCCATCCATTGCAGCGTAGTGGATGTGGTCTATATCTAGTACATTCCACTCCCATGAATGATGAAACTTGAACGGAGGTTTCTTCAGTGTACCGTATGAAGGATGAACCATGGCTTCTGCCAGGGTCAGCATTGAAGGCTGATCACGGGAGGGCACCAGCCCTTTCTTCTAGAGGTCGAAGGGGTTGCCTACAACGAGGCCTATCTGATCCAGGATTTCCTTGTCATTCCTAAAGTCTACAATAACGAATTTGACTCGGCCGTCCTTGAGGATGTTCTTAAAATCCTGGCACTCAACGTTGGCATGCCATATGTGGTAGACCAAGCATAAGTCATGCATGCAGACCTGGATCACGGTGGGCTTCTTCTTCTCTGCCTCCTTTAGAGCCTTTTCGCTTTGCAGGACAGTGGTGTACTCAACATCTAGCCCAGCGACCCACTCATCCTTTGAGTTTTCGAACATGTGTCTGAAGCGAGCAAGGCATCCTTTCACCATCGCGGAAGAACGGGTGTAGATGACATCAA
This sequence comes from Triticum urartu, assembly GCF_003073215.2. Classification (NCBI taxonomy): domain Eukaryota; kingdom Viridiplantae; phylum Streptophyta; class Magnoliopsida; order Poales; family Poaceae; genus Triticum; species Triticum urartu. The sequence goes on along the minus strand of NC_053026.1, from coordinate 118,588,275 downwards.
ACTCATCGCCGGTGATGGTTCTAACCTTGTACTCACCGCCGATCATGGAGATTTGGGACACCATGGATTTGGGAGGAGGGTTAGGATTAGTGGAACTACCGCAATGTGAAAGGACGGGATGACTAGGAGCGAACTGTTGTAATGTTAAAGGACATCCAGGGACGAGTAGGAGCAAACTGCCAGCAGTTTTTGTAAAAATGCTGAGTGGGGCGTGTGAACGGCAGGGTAGTGGCTTGCTTAGTGGATAAATGGATTCATGCACTGTACTATGGGGGCCCAATTAGATGTCATGTCTACTTAACGCCCAATTAAATGGCTTTCGATGTCATGTCAAGCGTTGGGAAAATTACAGGTGATACGAAGCTTTCCATTCTCCCATGATACGGGCTTCCGAGAGCCCTTGGATCCGAGATCGAACCGTTGCATGGCGTGATTCTAGACCTATAGGTGAATATCCTATCCTGGAGGGTTATTCCACAAATTTTCAGCAACTTAGAATTCTACCGTTCGATCTCAGATCCAAGGGCTGCCAGCAGCCCCTATCATGGTCGTGCCTACCATGACCGTCGCCTCACTCGCGCGGTCGTGCCCTTGGAGATTTAACACGGTGCGTTAGGCTATCTGATGTTGGCATGTCATACATAGTCATCACTTAGTCACTCATACAACAAGGTTAGCTATAAGGTTGTCTATAAGTGTTTTTTTACTTCTCTCTATCTCTTTCTTCATATGTAGTATTTATTGCATTTGCCAAGGAGTGACCTCTTCCAATGAAATGGTAGTCTCAAGTCATTAAAAGAATGCACACCCCATATCTCTTATTGGTTGATACATCAAGAAACAAGAAACAATGTATGCACCACGCCTAAGTGTTTTGGGATTATTTAGTTTTCGTAAGATGACTTGCACACCTAGACGGAGGGAGTAATTAACTTGCCACAACAGACTTTATGCCTATGTGACAGGCTTAGCACCTGTACGAGCAAGTACAATAGTGGGCTATAAGCCCACTTACATGGCATTTTTGCATCTGTGGAGGAAAGAGGCAAGGAAAAAGTGGAGGAGCGGGCTCTCATGCAAGAGCCAGCCTCTACATGGTGGAGCATTGGGAGAGGCACCTATATACCATGGAGGTGGTCTGGAATCAGGAGACTCACGCCGGTCGTAGAGCCACAGTTAAAATGATAAAATGCCAAGTCAAATCATGGGGCCCCACCTATCCAGCAGTAACTCGCTGTGAAGTCACACAACCCTACGTTTGCAGCAGCCTAGTCCCTCATCTTCTCACATCTCTATCGAACCGACTAGGCAGAACTACCCCGCCCTCGACTTTTGAATAGTACAATATACTAATTTTGTATCCAGAGATTGCGCCATGGAGCAAAGCCTCAAGAAAATGGTGGTACACATGTACGGAGTATACAACACGTCCATCGTGTTCGCGTCCATCCCAGACAGTCGGTCGGTCTGGCACGCCGCTCTCCGAATGGAACACGCGTCATATTGCGTTTGCACACACATGTGGGACCGCAATTGAGAACCGACCATAGGCACACTCCCCGGCCCCGCAAGTCAGGTGAGTTAATAGAAGAGAGGGACGAGTGATAGTACTAGAGAAGTGTTGTACAGACGTTGGTGCCTGGATGATCCTTGCATGACACGGAAGATCAGTTCGTCCATGCATGTGACTAGACTCCAGTAGACACGCCTGGATTGGCTATCGTCTACATATCGTGTAGGCTGTGTTGTACAGGGCTGTAGTTCCGGTGAGAAATCTAAAAAAAGGTTTCTTGTCATCTCGCATTATTAGGTGTCATGTGCTTCGGATCACTGCGAGGGTTAAACAGCGACAACTGAGTTCCTCCAAGGCGCTGGTCATTGGGGGAACATGCACGAAGACTACTTGGCTGCCATCTAGGTCAAGCCGGCTATGTTAATTAGGACATCTATCGATGGACCCCTTTTCTAGGAGTTTATCTTTAATTTGAGCTTTGATCCTCGTCTAGTTTATCCGTCGGGATTCATGTTGTCTCCTTTGGGCAGTGAGATTATGGTTTGTTACAATCCAGTGCTTCAGATGAAAATGACGACAACTGCGCCTCTGGGGCACGTGCATGAAGACTTCTCGACAGTCATTGACGAGGTCAAGCCGGCTCCGGTAGACAAAAGAAAACTAGTACTACACTATATAGGCAGGACCCTCCGCGCTTGCTTGCTAGTGTTTCTCTCTTCACACTATCTCGTCCTCTCCAGATCTAAACACGACAGCAGTGGTCACACTCTCTCTCAGCTCACCGCTGGTCATAGATCTAGCCGGATCCTCTCGGCCGGGGAAGGTGAGAAGGTGCAACATTCACGCGGTCGTCCTTGGTGATGGCTCTTACCCACTGTCGGCGCGTCCCGATCAGTGTGCCTTGACGTTATCTCCCAAGCACCGCTGGCTAGGGAGGGCCTCCGACCCCTTCTTCCTTACTACTGTAGTGTGGGCAGATTCGGCCTCCCGCCGCCCACCTAGCGACATCCCGGCGACCCTCAGGTATAACTTCCTTCGAACCCGGCCTTGCTGTACTTCCTGAGCTCCTAACGTCACTGCATTTGTATCATTTACTATTTCCCAGGCCCCCTCGTAGATAGGATTGATCGGTTATTTGAATGCCACCTAAATTTTTACTGTTAAGAGGGAAAAGTAGTTCATGCACTCGAATCTAGTACTACTTGGTTCAAACAAGGAAGAAAGGGGGTGGGGTGGGGGAAGATCTCTTACCTGAATCTAGGACTTGGTCGAAAGAGGAAATAATGGGGGCAAAAAGTAGCAGAGACTGGCTATCCAACTGGTCTCTTGGTCTAATATGGAAATAAAGGGAAACACAGTACAAACTCAATATAAACCTGATCTATTGGTTGAAAAAGGAAAGAAAGTGGGGACTGGGGGACAAGTCAACAGAGTAAGTCCAACACTAGGTTTGCTAGCCTCACATAGTATAAGGTGGCTATACCGAACAAAAATGGGACCAACCCAGATATCCTATTCTGATGTTTGTTGCCCCGAGCAACTCTTATGTAATGCCACTGGTAAAATGTAGCAGTCACACTATTAAACGAAAGGACACGTTAATCCAATGTTGTTTTCAATGTAATGCCTCCAATAATATGAATCAATGGCACTTTTTTCATGTCCTGCTAAATTTCCCATTAAGGTAAGTTGCTTGTTTTCGTTAGAAATGCAACTGTCCTGGTCCACCTACTCTCCCGTGCCCAAATACCGACTCTATAGTAGCTGTTAATGTAATGTTGCTGGTAAAATGAAGCAATGTCACCATTAAAGTAATGTCGTATTTAACGGTTGTCATAGTTAATCCTAATGCCCACACTAATATCTAGCAATGCTGCTCCGTTAGAAATTGTGACTGTCCTTGTAGGATTGCCATTCAGATAAGGAACATGCTTATTTTCATTTGATGTATGTTTCATCACTTGTTTGTCACCCTCCTTTCCACCTTTTTTGTGCAAACAGAGACATACATTTCACGCTTGATCTTAGTTGAACTGCACAAATGATATCCAAATTATAGTTGAACATTCTAGGAGCTTCACAACCAACCTTGATGTTGCTCAATTTTATTGCAACTAATGAAGAAGAAGCTATGTGGGTTTCGTTTTCTGATGGAAATGGAACCAGGGCTGAAGCCATTTTCTTAAAAAAAATGAAGAAGAAGCTGCTAGCTCATGGGACATTGCTTCATTTTAGGTGAACTGCACCAAAAGGTTCCATGAATTGAATCATCCATGTTAGTGACTGGTGTCATCCCTTCTACGATGGCGTTGACTGCAGGTATGGTTCCCATCACGAGGTATGTGGATTTTTGGTCTGACCGTTTGCCAAAGATCCTCCATGTGGAGTCTGCTCCTGTGCTACTGTTTTGGCACTACCATGATAAAGCAGTAATGTTATTATTTTGCACCTTAATCTAGTAGCATTATTAATTTGAGGCAATGTTTTGGCACCTCTAGTGCCACTGATTTTTTTATATATCAAAAGAGGGGGTTTCCTCCGATTTCATTAAAGATACCCTACCATAAAGAACCATTATCCGACAACATCTCAGTGTAAATGGGCAGTTATGCAACTACTACTAGACGGGACTGACTACTAGCAGGAGACAAGTTCGCCACATAAGTTAGGTAGGTAGGGGGACGCAGCACCAGCTCGACCAATTTTGGATTACAACCCAAATGCTACCGCAGAAACATTAGGGGGGAAGATAGAGCCAGCTTCAGCATCCTAGTCTAAGCACCCCCACCCTCCATCCTTGCGACGCACGGTACACCTCATTTGCCACCTGCTCGACCCTAGTGCCACTGATAAAATGAAGTAATAATACAGTTAAAATAGAGCGAGTGCCCTCTGTATCATTTCATTTCCAATGTAGATAAAGAAAGTGCTTCTCTTTGTTAGTATATGTTTCATCAACTAGTCCCATTGTTAATGTTTAAGCGTTTTCGCAAACCGGGGTGCTTAATTTTAGTTGATCTGCACAAAAAATAGAGATGAGAATGTCTCAAGGCCCCTCCTTGTACTACCGTTGTACACTGATGTTCATCACTGGCAGAAGGTGTATCGGGGAGACTTGGGTCGATTTCCAGTATGAGGCGTACCGTATGAGGCGTCGCAGGGCCCATCTCGCCCTCGCAGCATGGCATACTATGATACTATCACAATATTTTATTCTATTTATTAGTGTATATTTCATCAACTAGTGCCACTATAATGTAATCACACTTTTTCAGTATCTGTGCAAACAGGGTTATTCAGCTACATTTTGGTGGAACTGCACAAATGTACGGATGGAACTGGCATATATGCAAAGTGCGAGGTGCCAAGTAAAAATTACCGACACCAATCCAACTCCATCTAAGCATTGGCATCCACCACCACCAGTTGGTTCTTTCTCGGCAGCAAATCCTCTAACCAAATACTAGTAGCTTAGACTTCAAAAAAATACTAGTAGCTTATATTGGCAGTTTTCTAGGGAGTACTCTTTTATGAAAGAAGCACCAATATATTTTTCTTTATTTGTACATAGTGTCACAACTTTGACCCAAAGGTTTAGAGCTATTTTAGGGTGATTGGCGTAGTACTCGAAGACTGATTGTAAGCATGATTTTTATTAGTTGTCGCACTAATTGTAAGCATGAGAAGATGGAAGATTAGGTTAGTGCGAAGCTTACCTTAAACCCTACGGACGTCGTTGAAGCGAGGCAAGCATCGAGGGAACCATGGAGAACGGCGGGGAAGCAACGTCACACCATCCGGCGTCCTCTTGCGGTGGTAGAACGAATACTCCTGTGGCTTCGGCTGGCTCTGCACCCTCACGAACAGCACACTGTACTCGATCGATTCATTATCCTCTGGGTGCTCGACCTTCGACCTGTACGCCCACCACATCCGCCTGACTTTTGCCTCGGGCGAATCTGTCTGCTCCATCGCCCAGAGAAGATACTCGATGAACTCGAAGGACTGCGGCGTGACTGCCGTGGAGGAGTACATCGCCGCCCTTATCACCGTCGTTTCGCTCTTTTCCATACATTGCCACGTGGTCCTCACCGTCCTCGAAATCTCCCACTCATTGTCAAACCAAGTAAGGATCTCCTTCAACCTGGCTAACTTTGCCTGGTCACTGCCGGCGATCTGCCTAATTTGCTGCTGCATCCTCTCCATAGATGTCCTTCTGAGTGGTCCGGTGCTAGCTTTGGAAGATGGGAGGAGAGACGATGGTCTTGCAATAGAGAAGAGGGAGAGGCGAGATGGTGGTTTTGGAATGGAGATGATGGAGAGGAGAGGGGTGGTTTTTCAATGGAGAAGAGGGAGAGGCGAGACAGTGGTTTTGGAATGGAGATGATGGAGAGGAGAGGTTTCCCTGTCTTTCGATCGCTGACAGGTGGGCCCCACGCTTGCTGGGACCCATGTGTCAGTGTCTCAATGGCAGGATGGGCTACGTCAGGGGAACCTCGTCCGAGGAGAGAGGAGGTGGTTTTGCAATGGACAAGAGGGAGAGGCGAGGCAGTGGTTTTGGAATGGAGATGATGGAGAGGAGTGGAGGTGGTTTTGCAATGGAGGAGAGGGAGATGAGCTTAGGGTTGTCAGTATTTGCAGGTTGTGAATTGTATTTTGTGTTGTGTATTTTGAGAGTACTTTCAGATATGAATGTCTTTTGAAGTTCAGATTTGCAGTACTAAGCATATGAAGTATTTTATGAATTCTAGAGATCTATTTTTAGCACTTAAAAATGTAGTTTCATAGGAGTATAAAAGTGCAGACAATGTGATTCTCAAAGAACAAACTGCAAGTTTCAGTTTCAGATAAGAAACTGCAAGTTCAGTTTTAGATAAGAAACCGCAACTTTCAGAGGCAGAGCATTTATATTAACACGGCCTTTTCAAACAAGGTTAACATCATGTTGGAAGTTTTATTCATGGCCGAAAATGGAACTACCAGCCTGTTAACATCATACTGATCAACATTCATGCATAGCACATCTTCATATGATGCATAGTCAAAAAGGTATGCTATTTTCAAAATGCCCACACAATGTCGAGTGTGCGAAAAACAGAGAAAATGAGGGATGAAGTTTTGGCAAGTGTTGGACGTGGTGTGCGTAGATGAAAATTGGGAGGCAAAAAATTTGGACATATTTTCCCTGCATCAGGTGGAATCGAACCCGTGCGGAACAGTTGTCGGGTAGTATCACTTGGCCACTGGGCTAGTTCAGTACTTTCGTTACAAATAAGGCACTACCTCAGGTGGTCTGATCTCCTCATGCGCCTTTGTGCGCTCGCTGCAGCGCCGCTGTCTGCCGTTGTGAACATGCTGAACAAATGAGAGGAATCTGGAGAGGACTGTATGTGGAGAGGCGGACAGTCGGGACCCACCAGGTCTATGGCCGTACGCAAGAAAGTGCCTCATCTAAAAAATACTTCCTCCTAATGTTATACTGACGTTGGGGCCCACGGGTTTGTCAACATAGTTACATTTTTTAGGTGCTTCAATGTAGTTACTATAGGAGATAAATTCACAACGAAGCCGGGGAGCTGGCAGGTATCATTTATTATCACTAGGGCAGCAAGTTTCAGCTTTGTTTTGGGCTGCCGCGTCTAGGCTTTCTTTTTTAACATGCGCAGCCCACGACATGCCGGTTAGTATTTTTTGAGGGCCGTCATGTATCGACCGGCCTATGGACCTCCCATCCGAGGTTTTATTTTTCCTGAAACATCGGCAGCCCAATTTATGTATTTTTTTGAAGAAAACGCAGAGGTATGTTCTATTTTTCTTTATAAGAATAATAACGCCTGGTCTAACTTATGTTTCCCATCTAACTATATTATATATATGTAAATTATTGTATATGTTATTATATATTATTGTTATTGTCATCATGTATTTAACATATACTTACATATGTAAGAAAACAATATCCCACATCTTATTAACTTATAAAAATAATTTCTTAATAGTATAATCCTGGATTTTTTAGGCAACGAAAATCCTGGTGATTGTGTACAAAAGCTTGGTAAGATTTAAGGACCAATGTAATAATAAAGCACTTATTATTTAAATATATTTATAACAAAATGCTCAACCCATGTTTATTTTTTGATAACATTGTTGTGCCCAACCCAACATTATAATTAGAATCAGCCCAGCAAAATCATGTATTTCGAGAAAGTGCAAATGGCCTGTAATTTTTAGGAAAAAAATAAATGGGCCGCATGGATGCTACATTATTTGTTCACCCAGCCCAGCAAATGGACTGTAATTCTAAAAAATATCAAATTGACTGTAAATTCTGAAAAAATGGGTTGAATATGTGCCACATTTTTAGAGGCTGGAATGTGGGCCAATAGGTTGAAGCCAACGCAAGTCGTTGTCAACTTAGTCAACAAATGATTCTGACATCGTTAGCCATTGGATTTACATCCAACGACCGACATCCATCTTCAATCTCTCGTCTTGTTCCTCCAGCGCCGCCGGGACCAACTGCTCCCGCCTCCTGCTGCTAGCAGCTCTGCTTAGCACGCTTCGCTCTGAAGCGCTACCCCACCGTTGGCCAGGCCATCCCTCCACACCTCCTGTTCTTCTTCACCGACTGCCGAACCACACCACACTAGAATCAGTTAACCCTCATACACCTCTCCGTCTGTGACTCTACTCCCGCGTCTTCCCATCTCCGGCTCATTGCTGTCCGGGTCCTCGCCGTCGTCCACCACCTTGGATGCGCTCGGCGTGGAATGGTCAACGTGGTCAATGAATGACATTCATCGGAAGTAGACTGTGCGTAGAGAGGCTGACAGTTGGTTCCACGGCCGCACGCAAGGAAATGCCTCCTTATTCCACGCAAAATAATGATTCCTCCACTTGATAGTTGGGACCCACCGGAAGGGCCTTTTGTAACGCCCCGAGACCGATGTGCCAGGTGTCGTCCAATTATTCGCTGTTGTTGCCTTGTCATTGCTTGTGTGTCATGCATCTCATATCATGTCATCATGTGCATTTCATTTGCATACATGTTCATCTCATGCATCCGAACATTTTCCCCGTTGTCCGTTTTGCAATCTGGCGCTCCTATGTCACCCGGTGTCCCTTTCTACTTCTTTTCGTGTGCTGGTGTTAAACATTTCCGGATTGGACCGAGACTTGCCAAGCGGCCTTGGTTTACTACCGGTAGACCGCCTGTCAAGTTTCATACCATTTGGACTTCGTTTCATGCTCCAACGGTTAACCGAGGGACCGAGAAGGCCTCGTGTGTGTTGCAGCCCAACACCCTTCCAAACTGGCCCAAAACCCACCTAAACCCCCTCCATCATCTCGGTCGTTCGATCACGATCGCGTGGCCGCAAACCGCACCTCATTTAGACACTCCTAGCTCCCTCTACCTATAAATATGTGATCCCCTTCGAAATTCGCGGTGCAAACCCTAGCCCCGCTCCTTCTCACGTCGCCGGACAAATATCCCCGCGCCGGACATGTCCGCGCCGCCGTCCACGACGAATCCGCCGCCGCCACATCACCTCTGCCGGTTTCTCTCTCCTCCGCGGCCCGCCGTGTCCCGGGGCGGGCCCTCCCGGCCCGGCTCCTCGCGCCGCCCGACCGTGCCCGGCTCTCCTCCGCCCCGCCGCCCAGCCCGCCGCGCCGCCCGCCGCCGACGTGCTCCGCCGCCGCCGCGCCATCTCCGACGCCCATCGCCGCCGCCTCCACCCACCGCTTCTCCCGCACCGTAGAGCTTCACCGGCGCCGCCCGTCCCCGCCGCCCGCATCGCCCGGATCCGGCTCCGGCCGACCGGATCTGGCCGGACCCGTCGCCCCCGGTGCCGTTCCCGTCGCCGGCGGCCCTCTCCAGGGCAGCGCCGCCGCCGCCTCGCTTCCTGCTCGAGCTCCCGGTCGGGGAGACAATGAGCGTGGGCACACACCCCGCTGCAGGCCCAGCAGCGCTAGGGCCGGCCCAGCTTCGCCGCCCCTCGGTCCGCTTCGATCCGGCCTAAGGGCCCAGGGTGAGCAAGCCTGCTATCCCTCGCCTGTGAATCCTATAGTTATCTAGCGCTCATGTTTTTTTTCTGAAAAACTGCCAAGTTCTGAGATTCCAGGTTCATGTGCCTCTCTTCATCATGTCATAACTGCATCACCGTTGCTCCGATTTGTGCGTGTAGCATATCAAAATGTTCGTCTCAGAGAGTACATCATTTCATGCCATTGTATCATTTTCATTTGAGCTCATCTTGATGCACGAAATGCTTTTGGAAGAGAGCTATTTGAGTTAATTGTCAGATCTGCTGCACCAAATAGCTATTTGTCATTTTTGCCATGATTATTGTGTGCATGTTATGCTCATGAGCTCTACATGTGTTTTGTTATATGCTTTGCCATCTTTACAGAGGTGCTATCCATGTATTTTTGTGATACGTGTGGTGACTAGCACAAGTTTGCAAAGTGGTGCATTCGTTAATGCTGATTTCAGGGACTTAGCAATTCCACTAAGTCCTTGATCTGTTTTTATCAATATGCCATATGTTCATGTTGTTTCCTAGTGATCCGTGCCTCTTTTGAGGATGATCAGTAAGGATGTTTTGTTAATGTTGTAGTGCTCTATCCATCCATGTCTTTGTTTGCAATTATGGAGCACCCTAGCTTGAGTCAATCGAGCTCTACTTTTGCTATTTCGTGAATCTAGGCAGATTGTCTACTTGTTAGCGATTTTGCCAAGGATGTTGTAGTTGATTCGTGCATGCTATGTGGTTGTTCTTGCCATGTCTAGCTTGTATAATGTGTATTCTTGATGGGTGCATGCTTATATTGTCATGCCTTGCTCTGTAGTGAGTGCATCGAGCTCGTAAACATGCCTACTTGATATCTGATTTGCATACTCCAGTTTTTCACTAAGTCTGAGATCTGATTATGTTTTTGCCATGTTCACATGCTTGCAATTGTATTATCTGATCCCTTTTGGCTCAAGGTCACTAAGGGACTTTTGTTAAGCTCTTTGAGTAGCTCCATGCCATGCCTTACTTTGCCATGTTAAGTTCTTGTAGCATATAGTTTTCATGCTCCAAAGAGTGCTACCTGATCTGAAATTCCAGACAAGTGTTAATTTCACTAAGTCTGAAACCTATTTATCAATTGCACTTTGAACCTGTTAATGGACGAATTGGCTGTAGCTCAGGGTTCATCTTTTGTTAAGCATCATGAATGGATCCCTACCATGTATTTTGTTGCCATGTTTGGGTGCTGTAGCCTGTTTAACTTGTTGCATTTAGATGGCTACTTGCTGTATATCGCAGACCGGTGCCATATTTGTTTTGCTTGCCATTTCCAAACCGTGCATCCGATTCCGGTGATCTTTATATCGATTTCAACCGAAATCACCTCACCTTTCCTGTGGCACTCTTGGATTTCCAAGTTGAGGCTGGGTTCCATCATTCCTTTGCAAATCATGCATAGGCATCACATACCGCATCCCGCATATCATACCATGTTCATGTGTTGGTTGTTTACTATGTTGTGTGCTTCTTTCCGGTGTTTGCTTCTTCGGGTTGGTTCCGGTAACGTCGCGTTTGTGAGGACCCGTTCGTCTACGTTCGTTTGTCTTCTTCATGGACTCATTCTTCTTCCTTGCAGGATTTCAGGCAAGATGACCATACCCTCGAAATCACTTCTATCTTTGCTTGCTTAGTTACTCGCTCTTTTGCTATGCCTATGATACGATACCTACCACTTGCTTACCATGTCTCCCATATTGTTGAACCAAGCCTCTAACCCACCTTGTCCTAGCAAACCGTTGTTTGGTTATGTTACCACTTTGCTCAGTCCCTCTTATAGCGTTCTTAGTTGCAGGTGAAGATTGGAGTTGGTTCCTTGTTTGAACATGGATATTTTGTTGGGATATCACAATATCTCTTATTTAATTAATGCATCTATATACTTGGTAAAGGGTGGAAGGCTCGGACTTATGCCTGGTGTTTTGTTCCACTCTTGCCGCCCTAGTTTCCGTCATATCAGTGTTATGTTGTCGGATTTTGCATTCCATACGCGGTTGGGTTATAATGGGAACCCCTTGACAGTTTGCCTTGAATAAAACTCCTCCAGCAAGGCCCAACATTGGTTTTACCATTCGCCACCTAGCCTTTTCTTTCCCTTGAGTCGGCCGGCTCAAGGGTCATCTTTATTTTAAACCCCAGGGCCAGTGCTTATCTAAGTGTTGGTCCAACCCAAAGCACCGTGCGGGGCCGTCCCTTGGAAACTTGGGTTACGTTGGCTCCCGTATGCTTAGCTTATCCGGTGTGCCTTGAGAATGAGATATGTGCAGCTCCTATCAGGATTTGTCGGCATAGCGGGTGGTCTTGCTGGTCTTGTTTTACCATTGTCGAAATGTCTTGTAACCGGGATTCAGAATCTGATTGGGTCTTCCTGCTAGAAGGAATATCCTTCGTTGACCGTGAGAGCTTGTGATGGGCTAAGTTGGGACACCCCTGCAGGGATTTGAACTTTCGAAAGCCGTGCCCACGGTTATGGGCAGATGGGAATTTGTTAATGTCCGGTTGTAGAAAACCTGAAGTTGACCTTTTTTAAAATACATCAACCGCGTGTGTAACCGTGATGGTCTCTTCTCGGCGGAGTCTGGGAAGTGAACACGGTGTTGGAGTAATGCCTGACGTAGGTTGTTCTAGGATCACTTCTTGATCATAGTTTTATCGACCGTGCCTTGCCTTCTCTTCTCGCTCTCATTTGTGTATGTTAGCCACCATATATGCTAGTCGCTTGCCGCAGCTCCACCTCATACCTTTTCCCTACCTATAAGCTTAAATAGTCTTGATCGCGAGGGTGCGAGATTGCTGAGTCCCCGTGACTCACAGATACTTCCAAAACCAGTTTGCAGGTGCTGATGAAACCGTGCAGATGATGCAACCAAGCTCAAGGAGGAGCTCGATGAAGATCTTGTCCTTTGTGTTGATCCGTTTCCAGTTGATCAGTTGTGGAGCCCAGTTGGGGTCGATCGGGGATCTGTGTAGCATTTGGGGTAGTCTTCTTTTATTTTGGTTCCGTAGTCGGACCTTGATTATATCTGATTGATGTAATACTTTATTTAGGTAATTGTGTGAAGTGGCGAGTGTAAGCCAACTATGTATATCTTTCCCTTATGTATTACATGGGTTGTGTGAAGATTACCTCACTTGCGACATTGCTTTCAATGCGGTTATGCCTCTAAGTCGTGCTTCAACATGTGGGAGATATAGCCGCATCGAGGGCGTTACACCTTTGTATTTCGCGAAAAAAACATTCCCCCCGCTGACAAGTCGGACCTACCAGCTATATTTTCGCACGCAAGGAAGTGCCTCCTTATTACGCATGAAAAAACGAATCCCCCTGCTAGCTGGGACACACCATAGTGGGAGGCTTACTTGTAGGCCAACCAAGTTGACGGGGACGGAGGGCTTTGTCAACTTAGTCAATATGAACGATTCTAGCTCTAGTGACCGTACGATGTCCATCCAACGGCCCTAGTGCTTCTTCAACCTCCGGTCTTCTTGCTCCAGCCGCCAAAACCAGCGCCGATCGAGCCGCGTGCTCCTGCCTCCCGTGTCCGGCTGTGATGCCGCGGAGGCCTCACCGCCCCCTACTACTCCCACCACTGGCCTGGCCATCCCTCTACTCACCCACACCCCCTGTTATTCTACGGCGACGACAGCCTCACACGGCAGCTGAACCAGTGAACCCTTGTACTCCTCTCCGCGTGGGCAACCACTGCCGTGTCTTCCCCGGCTCCGCGTCGTCCCCTTCCTAGGCCTTGCCATCATCCATCGCCCTGGTGCTCTCGGCACGGCGTGGTCAACATGGTCAAGGAACGACTTCCATCGGAAGAGTACTGTACGTGGAGAGGCTGACAGCTCGGTCCATGGCCGCAGCAAGGAAGTGCCTCCTTATTACGTGTAAAATAATGATTCCTCCACCTGACAGCAAGGATTCACCGGACGGGCCACCGTATCTCACGAAAAAATGTTTCCCCCTGACTGCTGGGACCCACCAGCTACATCTTCGCACACAAGGATGTGCTTCACATTCGGGACCCACCTGGTTGAAGCGTATGTAGCATTGTCATGCTGGTCGCGAATGTGTACGTACATACTGATCGATGTAGAGGCACGCACATGTGTCGTACTAGAGGCGCGCACGTAGCATGTACACGTACGTACAACGGCCAAGGTGCAAGAAAGAAAATACGGCCACGTACATACATACGGGCGGGATCTCGAACGCCTACTCGCGCATACGTACGACCAGGGCTCGTGTACATGGCTGGGTCGGAACGGAGAAGCTGCGCCATCGTCGTGTTCATGGGGAGGCAACCGGCTGGGTTGGAACGGAATGCGTCGTCGTGTTCATCGGGAGCCAACCGGCATGGACGGAACAACTGATGGAAACGAGGCCTGGCGTACCGCAGAACGGAGGAAACAGCCTTGTGTTCGACCGGCCACGGTCGAAATGGGATCCTGTTCATAGAGGGGTCTGGCGTACCGCAAAACAGAGGAAACGGACCTCCTACGGTGGAAACAGGGTCCTGTTGATCAGGAGGGGTGTGGCGTACCGTAAAATAGAGGAAACGGACCTCCTACGGTGGAAACAGGGTCTTGCTGATTGGGAGGGGTGTGGCGTACCGCAAAACGGAGGAAACGGACTTGTGTTGGAGCGCTACGGTCGAAACGCGGTTCTTGTTCATCAGGAAGGGTGTGGCGTACCGAAAAAGGGACTCCACGGGATATTGTTCATCTCCATCGTCGACTGCCTCCAAGGGCTACTGTTCATCCACCGTCGACATCCTCCAACCTCCACCTACGACTGTTCATCCATGGGCTCCTGTTCATCCAGCCTCCACTGTGCGCTCCTCCACCGGCTACTGTTCAACCAGCCCTCTCCACGGGGTCCTGTTCAACCACCCCTCCGGGGGCAACTGTTCATCCAGCCCTCCACCGGCTACTATTTAACCTGCCCTCCATGGGGTCCCGTTCATCTAGCCCTCCATGGGGTCCTGTTCATCCAGCCCTCCACGGGGTCCTGTTCATCCACCGGCTCGATCGATCGGGGTACTTTTCATCTAGCGGTAATAGCCTCTACTACAACGAGGTCATGTTCATCGAACCCCCCACCGGGAACTGTTCATCCAACCCCCCCCCCAAACAACGCTCATTGTTCATCCAGAGGTAGCATCGGTCGGCTTCAGTTAACAACAGTAGCGAAGGAATCACTTGGGTTCAGTTAAAAGCAAGGGATCGATTGATCGCTTGGGTTCAGTAACGCGTAGCCTACAGTGCAATCACTCGGGTTCAGTTAGAGCCCAACCCCTCGCTCGGGTTCAGTTAGAGCGCAACGCCTCGCACACACGCGCGTACGTACGAGACAAACGCGCATTGCTTGCCCCCCGACCACCCACCGTAACCGGGAACTCCCCGATATTTTCCTCGCCCTCACTTCTACCATGGTTTTTTCCATCATGGACGGCCCAAAGAATGCCATGCAGCTGCGTCTCCGGCCCGCCCAGGACGAAAAGCCCATTTTCTGTCATGATTTTTTGTCATAGAACTAGGACCCCACCACATCTAAGATGATATCGGGGTTTGTCACAATTATCTTCATAGAAGTGTCATAAGTATGACAAAAAAAATTAGTTTGGCCCAAAATGTCACAGATGTGTCTTTTTTGTAGTGATTCTTACATCAGACTATTGTTCTTGCGTATCCTACATCAGTCACTTATGATGAGGCACCTTTAAGGCGCCACTATGATATTGGTTGCGTCTTGCATATGATTTCTAGCATGTACTACTTCCAATTTGTTGAAACGCCCGATAGTTTGAACTTGGCAGAGTGATATTGGTTGCAACTTTCATATGGTGTCTAGCTTGCAGTGCTTCTAATTTGACGAAATTCCTTCTGCTTAGTTACCACATCATAGGTGTGAATATGTCACGCCGTCCTGTATTTCATACATATTCCATCCTCGTATCATGTGTTTGCCCTTCTTCCAAGTAGTTTTCGTCTGTATCATGCATGAATGAGTTCTGAAGAGCAAATTTTATTCCTTTTTCTTATCGGTTTGACTTCACAATGCAAAATCAATACAGCTAAAGGAAATTAGTAAGGCAGTGGATGGTGGTGGTCCTTCGGTGCAACTCAAACAGAGGGTCTCTATAGATTCTACTCCGTCATCCTCCCAACAAGATTCGCAAGACAACACAAGGTTGGACAGCCAATGTAGTTGTGTAGATGATGAGCACATCTCCCCTACTCCACCATCACAGGTGCTTTCTCTAACTTGAAACCGTTATATGTTGTTGCGTGTTCCGTATGATGTCTAGTTTGTATTGCTTCTAATTTTGTTGAATTGCATCTGTGTAGCTTACAACTTATACATGCAACAATTACTTACCCATAAGACACATTTAACTTGGGAGTGTGATGTAGGTTGCATCTTGCATTGTCTTCTAGTTTGCGTTGCTTCTAATTTCTTGAAATGGCACTTACGACAAGACACTTTTCACCTGGTAGAGTGATATTGGTTGCATGTTCATATGGTGCCTAGCTTTCATTTCTTCTAATTTTATTGAAATGCCTTCTGCTTACTGTTTTTCATACATATTCCATCCTCCTATTGTATGTGTGAATATGCAATTGAAAGTGCGTTATATCGACTAGAGGGGGTGAATAGGCGGTTTTAACAAATTCGTCACTGAGAAATTTCTCGATGAGGAAATTCCTAAGTCATGAACAACTAGCAGCGGAATAAGTACTCAGATGCAAGCGTAACAGAGTAGTAACACAGTCATCATGATGAAATGAAAACAAGCACATAGTACAAGAAGCATATAAACAGGATAAGCAGGCTGAAGATAAAGTGACTAAAGAATTAAGACTGTAGAAATTGAGAAAGTCTTCTGTCAAAGTCTTTAAACAGTAATGATCAAGTTCATCAACACATGAATAAGGAAATGAAAGGCTTGAGGAAATAGAACCAGTAGCTTGGTGAAGACGATGATTTGGTAGACCAGTTCCAACTGCTATGACAGTCGTACGTCTGGTTGGAGCGGCTAGGTATTTAAACCGAATGACACATAGTCCCGGACACATAGTACTCACCGTATTCTCCTCGAGCTAAGGTCACACAGACCTGGATCAATCACTGGTGGTAAGTCTTCAGGTGACTTCCAAACCTTCACACAACTGGTCACTCGGCGATCCACAATTTCCTCTTGGATGCTCTAGACCATGACGACTAACTGTATGGAGGATGCATAGTCCTCAAAGGTAACAAGCGTCAGTTCCACACAGGAACAATCTCTTCAGTGATGCTCAATCACTTTGGGTTTGTAGGTGTTTGGGTTTGGGTTTTTTTTCCTCACTTGTTGATTTTCGCTCAAAGTCCTCGAAGGATGGGATGCTCTAAATGACAAGTGTTAGTTTCTCTCGGAGCAGCCAACCAACTAGTGGTTGTAGGGGGCAGCTAATTATAGCCTAGGGAGCAGCTCGACATGATAAGACATAAATGCCCTTCAGTGGTATGACCATTAGGTGGGTAGATATTTTGGGACAGCTGGCGCATAGCACATCAACGGTCAGAAATTTGAGTATCAAATTCCTCAGGGCTATCATGTTCGTCACTTGTAGGCAATCCGCACTGGCGAATCCCTAACTCCTCAGTCAGGATAAATTCCTCAGAGACCAGAAGAACTTCGTCTCTATCACTGAAGAAATTGACTGAACAGTATGAGATTTCCATTGGCTTCACTCGAAAGGATTGGGTAGGTGTAGGATTTTGAGATGAGCATCACTTGGAAACTTTTCCTTAGTTTTACCTCAACCCCCTTTAACAGTATGGTGTTTCCTACGACTCAAGAAAGAGAAAATGAAACTATGAAAACAAAAGTCTTCACGCTTCATAATCCTTGCATGAATATCAAGTTTTCAAGGTCAGACAAATTTCCTCACTTTCCAAGTCTTCAAGAAACCCAAAGTCTTCAGCTGAAGACATTCATTTTTAGGGGTCGACTTTCATCGTAAATATCAAACTCCTCATAGACTTATAGACCTGTGTACACTCAGAAACATATTAGTCCCTTAACCTATAAGTCTTCAATATACCAAAACACTAAGGGGCACTAGATGCACTTACAATCTCCCCCTTTTTGCTGATTGACGACAATATAGGTTAAGTTATCAATGGGGATAAACATTTGAAGTGTAATTACTGATGTTGAGGAATTTGATTGCAAGATATAGAAGAATTCCCCCTGAAGATGTGCATATATGAGGAATTTGCTTTGAATAGCAAATGCACATTGCAGAGTAGAATCATGGAGATCTCCCCCTATATCTTGTAATTCATACACGCATATAACATATGATATGAAGAATTTCAAATGCATGATGAAATATGGTATCTGATGAAATTTAGCATGCGTGCATTAACAAACTTGAGGAAATAGCATGCAAAAATAGAGCAGAAGTATCAAACCACCATAGGACTTAAGTTACAACTCGATCAACAAACACTTCAGAAGAGCGAGAGTTGTAACTTAAGAAAAAAATGCCCATATATAGAGACCCTCTTGAAGACTAACTCGAATTTCTCCCCCTTTGTCATCAAATGACCAAAAGGGTCGTAAAATGAGGACTAACGCCCCTGAAGAATATCATCAAGATGTCGGTGGAGGAGTGCCAACGTTGTTGGGGTCGTCTGTTGGAGTAGGGTCTGCCGCAGTGTCATTCAAGTCTTCGGCTTCATCAGTCTCGCACGATGAAGAATATGAACTGGAGACCAGGTGAGGAACTTTGACCTTCTTGAATTTCTTCGAAGGAGGCTGAGACCAGTCAAAGTCCTATTGGAAGCCCATCTACTTGAGATCTTCATCACCGTAGAGGTGAGACAATACGTCCCAAGTGCGATCAAAAACTTCATGCAAGTAGTAATGGTTCTTCTTCATAGTGTTTTGCGTGATCATCATGTTCTGAAGAATTGAACCAAACTGTCGCTTGACCCACTTGTCGTTGTGATTGACCTTCTGATGAAGACTTAATAGAAGCTCACGATCAGTCATCACACGCAGAGTTGTGGCTTGAGGATATTGCTTTGAAGTATTTTTGGTAGTATCATGTGCGGCAGAGTCATCATTGGTGGAATAATATGCATCTTTGCGAAACTGTCCATCCAATGGACGAGGGCCTTCATCTATAACAGCAGACTTGCCCTTCTGATCAACTGAGGAAATGGTCCTTTTGAGGACTTCAACCGGGGGCAAATAGCTGAGGTGATTTTGAAAAAAAGGTAACAGAGCTACATTAGCCAAAGTCCTCATGAAGAAATCGTGGTAGTTGATAGGAATACCATGTATGATATTGAATAGTAGATTCTTCATTATGCCAACAACTTCTTCGTAATCAGAGTTGTGTCCCATGATTGGACTGAGGGTTTTGGTCAATATGCGATATATAGTTCTTAGCACATAAAGCAATTCCTTGACGAGGAATGTGGTCCTTGGAGCTTGGCCTGGCTTCAAAGGCTTCATTAGCACTTGCATCAGATGATTTGAAAGTTCTGGTTCATCATAGATGCGCCATACACCTTCACTGGGAGGACTGACTGGAATGGCATGAAGCAATTCAGAGGCCGGAGCTTTCTAGTGAGTGTTTTCGGTCATCCAGTTAAGCACCCATGAATTCACATCTTCAACATTGCCTGATGTGCAGCGTGGCATAGAACTGAAGAATGAGTTCTTAATTCTGATCGCATATGTCAGTGCAAAAGTTGAGCAGCCTAGCGTCATAAAGAACACAGAGGACTAGGGTGAACTACGGAAGAGGCTCCATATCCACATGAGGAATTTGCTCATGGTCAAGAATCTTGTCCTTACAAAACAACAGTGAAGATTAGAAGTTCATCTGACTGGTAGTCCAGAAGCGCTTGCGACGAAGTCAAGCAGAGTCATATGATTGTAGTCAGTGAAGAAATAATGCTCAGCAAAGAAGTCATCAGCCTCGAACTTCTGCTTCTTGGTGTGAGGATTTTGTGGCTTGGGCTGACCATTAGTAGTTGAAGTCTTCACAGCCTCTTGATGCATAACTTCTGGAGTCATAGGCTGGGGAATTTCAGGAGCAGTTTCATCAGCTGCAGCCTTGGCCTCCATTTCTTCAGCACTAGCGGTTGGAACTTCTTCAGGAATAGAGACAAGTGAGGCTTGATGTCCTTCAGATCCCATATGAATTTCTTCGGTTTGGACTGAGGACTAAGGAAGTTGTTGCAGAGGCATTGTCAGAGGTGAATTGGGGTGATGACATTCCCAATAGTCATCATTCAGAATAGGAGTAGTTGACCCAATGTCCACATCCTTGTCTTCTTCATCAATTTCTTCAACGACTGCCTCTTCAGCTGTGAACTGAGGCATGGACAATGATACCAGAGGAGTTGAAGGGATATTATCCACTTTAATTTCTCCATCCAACTGCTCTAATGAAGCAACAGAAGGATTTTCCTCATCCGAGTCGCTGGGTATAACATATTCCTCACCAAAGGGAACAATCTCCGTTGATGGCATGCTTGATATCGGAACATCATCTATGGGGTTGGAGTATGACTTGTCAGAGTCTTCGCTTTCTTAGGAGCTGAAGACTCTGCAGTCGCAGATGCTTTCCTTTTCTTCACAGCTGCTCACTCCGCAGCTTTGGTATTCTTCGCTTCTGATGTAGAAGGAAGGTTGATGCTTTTCAGCTGTGATGATGTGGCGGGGGGAGTAGATGAAATTGGTTCAATTTCCTTCAGGCGCAACGGATGCAGCTTCCCTGGCATGTTCAATTTCCTCAAGCGCAGTAGCAGATGCTTCAACTGGCCTGGCTTGTTCTTCAGGCGCAACATTGGAGGTTGCCCTAGCAGTTTATTCAGAGGCTGGAATTTCTTCAGCAGCCCTGGTGCTCCCATTTTCTTCAACAGTCTGATTTTCATCAGTTGTGCTTGCATGTTCTTCAGTAGGCTGAGCAGATGTCTCAGCGTGAGGAATTTCATGTTGCGATGAAGCTACAACATTTGTAGTGAGTCTTTTCATCAGCTTGACAAATCTCACTTTGGCTCCTAGCCAATCAGCATAGTATCTGTCAAATTCATCACTCAGTCCCTTGATTTCTGTTTGCAGAGCTACAAGTTCATACGGTGGTAGCTTCAGAACATTGTTCTTCAGAAAGAGTTCTTTCTTGTACTGAGCTTTCTTCACTTTCCTCCCCTGTTCAAATTTCCATTTTTCTTCATTTATGAAGACCGTCAACATATGACTTTGGCCAGGAGTGAGGTTCAGATCAGGCAGAGGAGTGTTCGGGTCCTTGTGCCATATGTCGATGAAGTCAAGGATCAGCTTTGGATCCAACATGAGGGGCACAACACTGTCGTTGGATCTAGTAGTCTTGGCTTGTCTGTCTTTGATGATTTCAGCCAATTCTTCATCATCAGCTTCATCTTCGCTTGACGGTACTTGAAAGGCGTCCTGTTTCTTGTGAGGATTTGGCCTTGTGCCTCGTCCAACAATGGCCTTTTTCTTCAGCAATGTTGGACCAGTTGAGGACTGAGGAGGATCTGAAGAACTTGATATTCAAGTGGTCCTTTGGCAAGAGGCGAGATGCGCAGGTGCCGAGGACTTTGCAGTAGTTGTTGAGGATTTTGCAGTGGGGACTGGAGCTGCTTTTGAGGAAGTAGCTTGAGTAATAGGCTGTGAGGGCTTAGAAGAGCTTGGCTGTGAGGGCATTGCAGCTGAGGAACTAGGCTTCTTTGGCATAGCCTTCTTGGGCTTGCTAGCACAGGCCTCAGCAGCGGCAGCACCAGAGTCTTCATTGAATTTCTTCACTACTTCCTTGTCCACTTTGGCCAACTTAGCTTGCCGCTTGGCCCATTCTTTTGGAAAGTCCTCACCACGCTTGATGCTAGTGGGATCAGCTTCTTGGCCTGGTGCCAATGTAGGGTGTACCGTGAATTTTTTCATGTACTTAGGAGTCACATATCTGTACTCCCCCCATTCTCATGCCCATCTCCTCTCTATCCTCTAAATGTGCACTTTGCGCTCATTCTTTGTCTCCTTGCCATGAATTGCTTCATCAGGAGTGCAGTACCCTGCATAGATATCATCAGGGATCTCGAAAGCAGTATTCACTTCTGGTCTCTTGCCTCCCTTCTGAGGTCTTTTTCCATCAGCCATTTTCTTCACTTGACAATTTTGGACAATCAAATTTTTATAAGAGGTATGCAATTTGTCTTCAAGGAACGCTGCAAATGAGTTAAGTTGATAAGAGCCTAGAGATTCAGCAGCGGACATGTGTACATGTCAACAGAATATGGGTGTGAAGAATTTGGAGAGGTCATATGCGTTCTTAAAAGTTTTTCAAAAGAAAAAAGTTTGAGGAATTTGACCAGGGATGTCTTGAGGAATTTCACTAAGCGTTCTTTGACTTAGGTTCCAGAGTTGTATAGACTGAAAATCCACACAATTGAGGAATCTTGAAGAAAATCGTGGCTTGGAGAAACAAATCAAGAACAGATGCAAGTATGGTGTTTAAGAGTGTGGAAGTTGAAGAATAAACACCTTTTGAAGATTTTGTGGAAATCATCAGAATCAACAAGGGCAGTAAAAATAAATTTTACTTACCCTTGTGGAAGAACATGATGAACTGAGAGTAGAAGTTGAGAAGTTCATCCGTTCACATCTTCCACACCCTAACTTGGCGGCGGAAAACAGCTACGACGGCGGCGGAGTGAAGATTTCCGCGGCCGGCGCGAGTACGACGGCGACGAGGTCGAGGCAGTGAAGCTCTTCCTCACCGGCGACAATGGAAGTAGTGGCGGCGCTAGGTCGGACAGCTTGAGGGAGGGGAGTGAGGTCGAGCGGGGTAAATGAGGTCAGAGGAGGGTGAGGGGTATTTATAGCCGAGGTGAAAACCGCTCGTCCAAGGAAAATGGACGAACGTGCCCCTGACCCTTCTCATCCTAGCGACATGTGTCACCCACATACTATGAAGTGGAGATCGTGTTAGATCGTGGATGAATAGAATAATCTCATCATGGGATGTGAAACGGTTTGAGCGGCAAAAGCCAAAAGTTCAGATAAGAATATTTTAAAGTTTCGTTCGCCAATTCTTCAGCTGACAAGGACAAAGTGAAGATTTTGAACGGGTTTAAAATAGAACGCACATGAAGAATTTGTGAACATACTGGGTTGAGTTTAGCATAGAGGGGGGCGTGTCCAATCACATTCACTTAGGTAAAAGTCAACTTGAAGAATTAGCAATAAGAGAATGCTATAGAGGACAAAAAATTCAAATATATATATAGTCAATGAAGAACACAGTCGAAAAGAGTCAAGAATTTGCAAAGATGAAGAATTTGAACAACTGAGGAATTTCAAAACTGGAGAAAAACTCAAATTGAAGATTTTCACCTTTTGTTGGTGGCGTGACCCACCACATAATAATGATGATTTAAGACGCCGCGTACAATTGTCATAGGGATCTGAGAATCAAACTATTCATTAATTTCTTCACACTTAGAGGGTTAGTCTTCATTGATTAAAGAAAAACGTTACTTCGTGTGTTGCACATCTAAGTCATCAATTTTGCATAAGTGTTAGGATGTGTGTCCTTTTCAAAGAACATTCGAAGATTCTATGATATTTAGCATACATCGCAACTTGCTAAATCTCTTCTCATCCATGGGCTTTGTGAAGATATCGGCTAGCTGTTCTTCAGTCTTCACGTGCTCAATAGAGATGTCTCCCTTCAACACATGATCTCGAAGAAAATGATGATGAATCTGGATGTGCTTTGTCTTCGAGTGGTGAACTGGGTTATGAGCAATCTTGATGGCACTCTCATTGTCATAGAAGAGTGGCACATTATTCACATTGATGTCGTAGTCCTTGAGGGTTTGCTTTATCCATAGCAATTGAGCACAGCACGAACCAGTAGCAATGTACTCAGCTTTAGCAGTAGAGAGTGATACGCAGTCGTGCTTCTTCGAGGACCAACATACCAAGGATCGTCTGAGGAAATGGCATGTGTCTAATGTTGACTTGCGATCCACACGATCAGTAGCATAGTCAGAGTCCGAATATCCAATGAGATCAAAAGCCGAGCCCTTGGGATACCATAATCCAAGTGTTGGAATGTGAGCTAGATATCGGAGAATATGCTTCACAGCCTTATGGTGTGATTCCTTCGGTGTAGCTTGAAAACAGGTACACATACAAACACTAAGCATAATATCTGGCCTAGACGCACATAGATACAATAAAGAGCCAATCATGGAGCGGTATA
This sequence comes from Triticum urartu, assembly GCF_003073215.2. Taxonomy (NCBI): domain Eukaryota; kingdom Viridiplantae; phylum Streptophyta; class Magnoliopsida; order Poales; family Poaceae; genus Triticum; species Triticum urartu. The sequence continues at coordinate 118,564,395 of NC_053026.1, read as the reverse complement.
CCTTTTGATTGAAATCTATACCATTTTCATCAGTGCATAGATGGCCATTTGCGGGCATAGGGATTTTGACGCCTTTGCAATATTGCATGTCGAATTTCCTCAACACATCCTTGAGGTATTTCTCTTGAGATATGAAGATGTCGTTGTGCTATTGACGAATTTGAAGACCTAAGAAGAATTTTAGTTCTCCCATCATATAGGCAAATTCGTCACTATAATGTTTGTTAGTACAACCAAAGATAATATCATCAACATATATTAAGCACACGAATAATTCATTATCATAGGTTTTGGTGAAAAGAGTTGGGTCAAGTGAACCGGGTTTGAAGCCTTTCTTCATGAAGAATTCCTTCAAAGTATCATACCGCGCCCGTGGGCCTTCTTGAGGCCATAGAGGGCCTTATTGAGTCTGAAGACTTTGTCAGGATGCTTAGGATCTTCAAAACCCGAGGGTTGAGCAACATATACTTCTTCCTCAAGCTTACCATTGAGGAATGCACTCTTCACATCCATTTGATATAAGATGATATTATGATGGTTAGCATAACCAAGCAATGTGCAAATAGCCTCAAGTCTACCAACAGGTGCAAAAGTTTCATCAAAATCAATTCCTTCAACCTGTGTGTAGCCTTGAGCTACAAGAAGAGCCTTATTCATCGCCACAAGGCCATTTTCATCTTGCTTGTTGCGATAGATGCATTTGGTACTAATATTGTGCTTGCGTGGGTCTGGTCGCTTGACAAGTTCCCATACATTGTTGAGCTCGAATTGATGTAATTCCTCTTGCATCGCTTGAATCCACTCAGGCTCCAGAAATGCCTCATCAACTTTGGTGGGCTCTGTGATAGAGATAAAAGCAAAGTGGCCACAAAAGTTAGACAAATGTGAAGCCCTTGAGCGTGTGAGAGGACCTGGTGCGTTGATGTCACCGATGATTTTCTCGATCTGCACTTCATTTGCAACGCAAGGATGAGCAGGTTGACGACGTTGATTGGGCTCATCATTTTCTTCAGAGCCATTTTCCTCAGGTGCACCAGCATGATGTTCTTCACATTCTAGAACGACTTCTTCAGCAGATTCTTCAGTAGGAATAACATCCTCAGTAGCCTTGAACTTAATGGATTCCTCAGGTGACATTTCATCTAGCACGGAGGCAGGTGCTCTCTTTGTGAGCCGTTAGTTTCATCGAACTGCACATCTACAGTTTCAACAACCTTGTGGTGAAAGGTGTTGAAGACTCTGTAGGTGTGCGAGTCCTTTCTGTAAACAAGCATAAAACCTTCATGTGCTTTCGGTGCAAATTTAGAATTGTGATGAGGATGTCTAATCCAACATTTAGCACCAAAAACTTTGAAACAACTCACATTGGGTTTCTTCTCAGTGAGGAGTTCATATGAGGTCTTTTTGAAGAATTTGTGAAGATATACCATGTTGATGATGTGGCACGCACACTAGTGCAGGATGCTGCTAACGCGACACTACGATCAGAGACTCTTCGACGACCTGTTGATGATGTGGCATGCACACTACTGCAGGATGCTGCAAACGCGGCACTATGATCAGAGACCCTTCGACGAAAATGTGGGTGATGCAATAATCGCAAACGATGGTGTAAAAAACCGTCAAAAAGGCTGCAAAACATTTGCGATGGAGGATGCATTAAACATGGTTCAGATTTTAGTTGCGTGTGCGATGCAGGGCATATGGTTTAGTTCAATTAACAACTTTCGATGAGGAGGAACAAAAAATGGGTAACCAGATGAAGGTGTGTGCAATGTATAGCATACGGTTCACTCGGATGAACTATTTGTGATTAGGAAACACAAAAGAAATGGTCAGCCAGATCAAGGTGTGTGCGATGTACAGCATACAGTTCACTCGGATGAACTATTTGTGATTAGGAAACACAAAAGAAATGGTCAGCCAGATCAAGGTGTGTGCGATATACAACATGCAGTTCACTCAGATGAACTATTTGCATTGAAACAAGAGAACAGAAACGGTTCAATATAACAAATGCCATAAATATTGCAAGGTTCAAATTCAAAGATTACAACGCCAAACTCAAACATTGCAAGCATCGTCATTTCTGCAATGGGATCATCCGCTGACAAGTCATGTTTGGGTTTGACACAATGACTTCCAATTGCTCCGGCATATGCTCTTCCAATACGAAGTTAGCTTTTTTGGAGGCTCTTACATTCCGCCATACCTGTCGACTCTGATAATCATACCATTCATCTTTCGTAATTAAATGCGTGTTCAACCTCAGTACCCTCAGCACCCTTGCTCTGGTAAGAAAGAACCTGGCGAGTGTAATCTTTGGTAAGGTCCCTCGGTAGGAGTTCAAAGTAATATTTGAGAGATGCAGATCCAGGCATTCAATGTGATTGTCGTTATAAACAGTATCCACCTCCGGGCCTATTATTATCTGCAAAAGAAGAGAACGTGTTAGTGCCTACATGCAGTTTTAAACACTTCTACATGCCCATTTGGTTTGCAGGATTTTTAAAATGCACCAACGTGCCATCTTTGATCTAACATGATAAACATGGGCATTTGATTACAATCTAGAAACATGTAGCCTTCTTCACAAGTGGTTGGATTGGATAAAAAAATCCCTAAGAGAACTAGTACAGATGAATCCAAAGGAGAAATGCTTATGGACGATTGTAACCATATGAATGAAGCAACCAATATGGGGTCGGGGTGTATGTCCTAAAATCCTCCAAAATTCCTTCAGAAATCATAGTACATTGTCATTGTAAACTTGGGAAAAGGTGCAAAAAATTGAAGTCCCTTATGGTTAACATTTAACAGGGAAGGAACATCACCTCGATATATAGCTTCTTCAGGCATGGAAAGCATCTCAGACAACTAACAACTTGGTCCAGGTTGGGGCCGACAAATTCTAGTGCCAAGACCTTCACTACGCCCAGAATCTGGGTGAAGCTTTGTTGGATGATAGATGAACATACATTTTCAAAACTAGAAATAACATTGATATCAAGAAGGAGAGGTATAAGGCGACTGTTGTACCTGAAAGTTGTAGTATTTGACAGACGAGTAGCCCACCATTGTCAATTTCGGCGCAGAAATGACATTGATTCTTGTTGGACCTTGTAGATCAACTACTAGTAATCTCTCAAGTGAAGGTGTGTCCTCAATGACCATATTGTGGTCCACCTTTTGTTATCTCTCGTTTGCAGCACCAGCAACACACATAAATAATCTAGAGAGTCCTAGAGGTGATGTGCAAGGTACTTGACCAATTCATTGCCTGAAGACGAAGGAACTCGAGTGTAGTACGGCCATGGAGCAGGAGCTCCATGTCATCCTTTGGGATGTAGACGGCGACGAGCTCAAGGTGCTTCAGTCGTGGTAGAAAAAGAGCGGGCGTGTCATTAAGGGGAGTGGCAGTTCATGAACTTGGCGAGGCGCAGCGTGGACGTGAAGCGAAGCGCGGGCGTTGGCAGCAAGCGCATATGCCCATCATTAAACCTGGGCTTCTCGAGCTGATCTATGGCAGGGGATTGGAACCACTCATCAAGCTTGGCTCGGTCCTTCCATTGGAACGGAACTTGCCCGTGATAAGGCCTTTGATTGGGCCATGGTGACTGTTGAGGATCTCGGAGAACGCATCCAAGCTTTGGCGATAGCCATGGCAGAGCTTGTGGGCATCGAGGAGGTCGACATGGGTGAGGAGCCATAAGGGGCCCCACTGCAGGGAAAGGGCATCCGTCCTCGCCCGATATTTGATTGGGAGGAGGGATATGATGATTATCAACATATCATCGGGGAGGTTGTTGATGAAGTCTAGGCCTGCTGGAGTCGCTTGCAGTTCTATCTCGACCCGCCTCCGCTTGTTGGCAGCCTCGTTCTCCACCTCGTCGGTGGCAACGGAAACCTCTGTCTCCATATTCACGCCGTGCTCTGGTGCTTCAGCAGCCCCGGCGTCGCCACTCCCTCTGATGGGGCGCTTCGGCGGCATCCTCATACACTGACGGCTTTGAGGACTCGAGCGGCGCCGAGGATGCGGGCGGAGAGAGAGGATTGTGTGTGTGGCGAGGATGGGGGGTGCGGCCGGTCGGCGGCACCATTAGTACAGACCAGTGGGAGCAAGGCGGGCGGTGGTCCAAGGCTGTCTCGCTACCCGATGATAACGACTACTTAATCTCTATGAATGAAATCTATGCTTAATTACTGAATTTTAGTTGCAAAAAAGAGATAGTGCTATTGATTTTTAGTTGCATATTTTGACAAGTTGCAGTGTCTCTTGGCTTAGTGCCGAAGTCTAGCTTTAATTTGCATACCGTAATCTGAACCATTTGCATTGAAGAGATGAACAGATCCGGCGTTGAATAGCTTGCACGATTCCCGGTGAGCCTGCGCACCGGACTGTGCTCGCACGCCTCCCGTTTAGTCAAGTAGTTGTCCGCACGACACCTCCTATAGCCATTAAAACCAAGACACATGGGGTCATGTGAATGGTTACCAGAACGCTCGCAGTTTGAATTATACAAACATTTGAGATATTAAAGTGGCAGCTATTTTTTCAAAATGCCTTTGTTGGCTGTTATTCGAGTGCACCTTCTCTCCAAATGGACACGAAAAATACCACAGCATGTCGGGTGCCATTCCATGATAGCATGCCTAAATTTCAGACGAGTTTTGGATTTACTAGAATTAAAAAGCCAGGTATCTCAACATTTAGCTGACAATCAACAGTCCCCTGGTGTTTGAAATTCATACCCATTTCTTGCATGGTACCTAAGCATGCACCCAAGGACACATATTTGATTTTTCAACCAATTTATATGCACTGGAGCATGTGCATGTATTTCAAATTTGAATTATGCACATAAAATGCCTAGAAAACCCAGTTAATGTATAAAAATGTCCAAACGAACCCCCAAAAAATCCAAAACTTAACACAACACTCATGTTGTTCTATGTTGGAACTAGAATTTTTTTGAAAGCAATAAGAGGCAACGGATATTGTTTCATCTACAAAGGTGGCACGTTCTGTACTGAAACCATCAGGCTTGTTGTGAGAAGCTCTGGTTTGTGAGAAGCTTACACCCAAACCTACCCAAATGGGACAAATTTTTTACCACAGCATGTGGGTGCCATTCCATGATAGCACGCCAAGTTTCATGAATTTTAGACGAGTTTTGGATTTACTAGAATTTAAAAGCCAGGTATCTCAACATTTTGCCGGCAATCAACAGTGCCCTGGTGTTTGAAATTCATTCCCATTTCTTGCATGGGACCTAAGCATACACCCAAGGACACTGATTTGATTTTTCAACCAATTTATATGCACTGGAGCATGTGCATGTATTTCAAATTTGAATTATGCACATAAAATGCCTAGAAAACCCAGTTAATGTATAAAAATGTCCAAACGAACCCCGAAAAAATCCAAAACTTAACACAACACTCCTGTTGTTTTATGTTGGTACTAGAAATTTCTTGAAAACAATAAGAGGCAACGGATATCGTTTCGTCCCCAAAGGTGGCACGTTCCGTACCGAAACCACCAGGCTTGTTGTGAGAAGCTCTTGGTTTGTGAGAAGCTTATACCCAAACCTGCCCCAAATGGGACAATTTTTTACCATGGCATATCGGGTGCCATTCTATGATAGCATGCCAAGTTTCATGAATTTCAGACGAGTTGTGGATTTACTAGAATTTAAAAACCAGGTATCTCAACGTTTTGCGGGCAATCAACAGTGCCCTGGTGTTTGAAATTCATTCCCATTTCTTGCATGAGACCTAAGCATGCACCCAAGGACACATATTTGATTTTTCAACCAATTTATATGCACTCGAGCATGTGCATGTATTTCAGATTTGAATTATGCATATAAAATGCCTAGAAACCAAGTTAATGTATAAAAATTCCCAAACGAACCCCGAAAAATTCCAAAAATTAACACAACACTCCTGTTGTTCTATGTTGGCACTAGAATTTTTTTGAAATCGGTAAGAGGCAACGGATATCGCTTCGTCCCCAAAGGTGGCACGTTCCGTACCGAAACCATCAGGCTTGTTGTGAGAAGCTCTGGTTCGTGAGAAGCTTATACCCAAACCTGCCCCAAATGGGATAATTTTTTACCACGGCATGTTGATGTCGCTCCATGATACCATGCCAAGTTTAATGAATTTCAGACGAGTTTTGGATTTACTACAATTTAAAAACAGGTATCTCAATGTTTTGCCAGCAATCAACAGTGCCCTGGTGTTTGAAATTCATTCTCATTTCTTACGTGGGACCTAAGCATGCACCCAAGGACACAGATTTGACTTTTCAACCAGTTTATATGCACTGGAGCATGTGCATGTATTTCAAATTTTAACTATGCACATAAAATGCCTAGAAACCCCAGTTAATGTATAAAAATGTCCAAATGAACCACGAAAAATTCCAAAACTTAACACAACACTCATGTTGTTCTATGTTGACACTAGAAATTTTTTGATAGTAATAAGAGGCAACGGATATCATTTCGTCCCCAAAGGTGGCATGTTCCATACCAAAACCATCAGGCCTGTTGTGACAAGCTCTGGTTTGTGAGAACCTTATACCCTAACCTACCCCAAATGGGACAAAAAATTTACCACGGCATGTTGATGCTGCTCCATGATAAAATGCCAAGTTTCATGAATTTCAGACGAGTTCTGGATTTACTAGAATTTAAAAAATAGGTATCTCCATGTTTTGCCGGCTATCAGCAGTGCCCTGGTGTTTTAAATTCATTCTCATTTCTTGCATGGGTCCTAAGCATGCACCCAACGACACATATTTGACTTTTCAACCAATTTATATGCACCGGAGCATGTGCATGTAGTTTAATTTTGAATTGTGCACCTGAAATGGCTAGAAAACCATATTAATGTATAAAATATCCAAACGAACCCTGAATAATTCCAATTCTTTTATGACACACATATAGTTACATGTTCATTGCAGATAAAATGTCTAGCAATTCAAACACCATCTATTGCCGTTGTGACCCCATTATGTAATTGAATTCAAGATGAAAAATCAAGTAGACCCACACAGTTGATTATCACCAACCGTGTGAGATGTAGTACAAAATATCTTGGAGCACCATCGGTGTATAGCACACCTATGGCTTACGCGAGAAGGTGCGTCGACTACAGTCCACAGCCGGTGTGTCAAGCACACTAGCTCGCTCCCCAAATACTCCTGCCTCTGCATCACTCGCAATCTCAAAAATATTACTTCCTCGTAATCTTGAAAACAGCTACCGCCTGGTTTTAGTGTTTGTTAGCACATGATTAGTATGTGCGGACTGTGTGCAATGTCTGTTACTCCCGCTCTGCTTCAGTCCCTTGATTCAAATTTTTAGTAGCCCCGACATTTTACTCCCGCCTCTGCATCCCTCGCAATCTCAAAAATATCTGCTCGCCCTTGATCCAAATTTTCACTATCCCCGCCTAGTAAAATTTTCAGTTGTTGCAGTATTTCCTCAAACACCACCTTTCCCGCCCGCCCCCTCCACACACACCACACACTCCCCAAAACCTTCACTCACATAGACACACACAACCCTCGAAACCATTGGTAGATCGCCGCCGTCGCCGGCGCCTCCATCCTTAACCTCTGCATGTATGCCAGGGAGCTCGAGGAGCCAATGGCCAAAAAGAGGTTTATCGCGGCCTTTTCGCCTGACGCCGGTGAGGTGGCCGCTGAGGTGTCCCTGTCTTCCTCTGCGGGCTCGATCCGCTGTTGCTGGTCCCCCGTGAGGGACTCCTGGATTAAGGGGTCCTCGGGCGTCCGTCCTATGTGGCGTGGGCCGGACTATTGGGACTCTCCTTTGCGTGGAAGGCAAACTAGGCGGCTGGATGTATTATTTCCTTTCTATGTGACCAACTTTGTACAACCCTAGGCCCCTCCGGTGTCTATATAAACCGGAGGGTTTAGTCCGTAGAGGCAATCATAATCATACAGGCTAGACTTCTAGGGTTTTAGCCATCACGATCTTGTGGTAGTCAACTCTTGTAAGCCTCATACTCATCAATATCAATCAAGCAGGATGTAGGGTATTACCTCCATCAAGAGGGCCCGAACCTGGGTAAAACTTCGTGTTCCCTGTCTCCTGTTACCATCAACCTTAGAGCACAGTTCGGGACCCCCTACCCGACATCCGCCGGTTTTGACACAGACATTGGTGCTTTCATTGAGAATTCATCTATGACGTCGAAGACAGGATTGATGGCTCGCCTTGTTATCAAGGATAGCATCACCTCCGGAGGAGCCCTAGCCTCAGGCCAAACCCTTCGGCTAGGCGGCTTTACCATGACCGCCCGTCCAGCCGTTAAGCCGATGATGGCTTCTTGGGTCATCGAAAATCGCCTTCGTGTTGACCCTGAATACTACAAACGGATGGATCCAACAGAGTTTCCGTCCTTAAACGAAGTCCTGGATCGCATCGTCGCCTTGGGAGTCGCTACAAACTACGATCGGATTGGGCTTAAACCCGATCGGAGAGAAATCAAATCTCCGCCGATCACCCATCAGATAGCAGTAGTAGAGGAGCAAATCAACAACTCTTCCTCTATATTGAGGATGAACTATGTTCGGATTTTCGAGCTCAGAGAGCCGGATACCCGTCCGCAGAACAACACGCCCCGTCCTCCGAACCTAGAATCGGACGATGGACCTGAATAATCGGTTGATATCCCGGAGCCCGAACTATTAAGCTCGGAAGTTTCTCAAACTCCGGATCCCAAATTGGGTCAGGGTTCGGATTTAAAGCCACCCACCCACCTAGATATGCGCGATTTCATGTGCATACGACAACAGTCTCAGGAAACAGTCCATCACTTTTGGGCAAGATTCCTCCTTGTCAAAGACAAGATTAAAGATTGTCGCGATGAAGACGCAATCTCAGTATTCTGCAGTAATTGCACGGGTGAAGGAATCCTCAACACCATCAACCGCAGTCGCGTATTACACTTCGCTGACTTGGCAACCATAGTACAGAAGTACTATGCAATGGAAAGCGCCTGGAAAACACAGGCAGCTCGCTGGGAACCACCGGTTTCCACTCATCCCCTCATCCGGGCAAAAAGGATGCACCCTCGCGGAGCGCCCGACCCAATAGTAAAGAAATCTAAGCCCATTACGGGGCGCGGAACTGTTCTGGAGGGATGGCTCGGTAGGCCATGCAAAATACACACAACACCGGATACCATACCAACCCGCAACCTTAGAGCATGTTGGATACTCCGGAAAGTGGCCAAGAGCGGCGAGGATATCCTCATCAAAAACACCTCCGAGCAACACCCCCCGGAAGATGACGACCACAGAATATTGACAGTCTTCGAGACCTTCGCTTCAAACAATCGGCGCAAGAGGGCAGTCCGCGACCTCGCCGAAGTCTGCCAAGTCGCAACAATAAATGCCCGGAATGACACGGCCATAACTTTCAATGCCAGTGATGAACCAAAAATCCAGTCAGTCCAGGCACCAGCTGCCTTGGTCCTCAACCCAATTGTGGATGGCTTTCGGCTCACTAAAGTGCTCATGGACGGCAGTAGTGGACTAAACCTCATTTACGAGGACACACTGAATAAAATGGAAATAGACACGAGCCGCATCGAGCATAGTAATACAACCTTCCCAGGGATCATCCCCAGCCGGGAGGCGCGATGCGCGGGGAAAATCACACTTGACGTGGTATTCGGCACGCAGGAGAATTATCGGTCCGAAGAGATAACCTTCCAAGTGGCCCCTTTCAACAGTGGCTATCACGCCCTGTTGGGGCGAGACGCATTCACATGCTTTCAAGCTATACCTCATTACGGGTATATGAAGCTCAAGATGCCCGGGCGCAATGGTATTATAACTCTCTCTAGTGATCCGGACATAGCCCTCCGTACCCAAAACAAAACCGCATCCCTGGCCCTCGAGGCACTATCTGAAGCCCTCGCGGTCGAAGAGTTAATCTTGCTACGTCCTATAGTGGACAAAGACGACGTAATCCTGCACAAGCGACCCAAATCCAACTCCTTTAAACCAGCAAACTAAATAGTCAAATTTCAAGTCCACCCGACGGACTCCAAGAAGACAACATCCATCGGGGCACAGCTGGACCCAGCGGTTGACGCCGTGCTATGAGAATTCCTGCGCGCGAACTGGGACATATTCGCCTACCACCCTTCTGATATGCCAGGAATCCCACACAGGTTGGCCGAACACAGCCTCAACATATTGAAAGGATATAAACCGGTCAAGCAAACACTGTGGCGCTTTTCCGAACCCCAAACGACAAGCTATGGGGGAGGAGCTAGCCAAGTTAATCGAGGTCGGATACATCAGAGATATAAACACCCAGACTGGCTAGCAAACCTAGTGATGGTGCCAAAGAAGGACAAATCCAGCGCCTGTGCGTCGATTTCAAAGACCTCAATAAGGCTTGCCCAAAGTATCCCTTCCCCCTACCCCGCATCGATCAGATTATTGATGCAACGGCAGGACACGACTCACTCTATTTCCTCGACGCATACTCCGGATACCATCAAATTAAAATGAAGGAGTCCGATCAAGCCGCAACGGCATTCATCACCCCATATGGACCCTTCTGCTTCAACACTATGCCCTTTGGGCTTAAAAACGCCGGCGCCACCTACCAACACATGATTCAAACATGCCTGGAGAAACAAATCGGCAAGACAGTTAAAGCATATGTGGATGACATCATCATCAAGACTAAGCATGTCGAGTCGTTAATAGATGACCTGCGTCTCACATTAGACGACCTCCGGACATATGACGTCAAGCTCAATCCGGAAAAATGTGTTTTCAGCGTTCCCACCCGAAAACTACTAGGCTTCATCGTTTCCAATAGAGGAATTGAGGCAAATCCAGCCAAAATCTGAGATTTGTCACAATTGGATACACCAACGGACCTTAAACAGGTCCAAAAACTAGTCGGATGCGTGGCAGCTTTAAGCCGCTTTATCTCCAGACTAGGAGAAAAAGCATTGCCACTTTATCGCCTTCTCCGACGTACCGACCACTTCAAGTGGACGGAAGCAGCAATAGCCGGATTGGTGGAAATAAAGGATCTTTTAGCAAGCAACCCAATCCTAGCCGCACCAAACGTTGGCGAACCGATGTCATTATACATCTCTACAACACACCAGGTGGTGAGCGCAGTGCTCGTCGTTGAGCGAGAGGAGGACGGACACAACTTCCCACTCCAAAAACCGGTGTACTACGTATCCACTATCCTCACACCATGCAAATCCCGATACCCTCATTACCAAAAGATAGCATACGCGATATTCATGGCATCCTGGAAGCTACGACACTACTTCCAAGAGTATTAGATTATGGTAGCTTCTGAAGTACCACTCAATGATATAATAAATAACCGCGACACTACGAGTCGGATTGCCAAGTAGGCTATTGAGCTCCTACCATTTGACATAACATACAAACCACACCGGGCCATTAAATCCCAAGTATTGGCCGACTTCATCGCCGAATGGAAAGAGGTCAAACTCCCTAAAGAGTATGGCACATATTCCAACTGGGTCATGTACTTTGATGGCTCTAAAATGCTGGCTGGTTTAGGAGCAGGCATTGTTTAAACGTCCCCCACTGGAGACACAGTCCAGTATTACTCCAAATATTATATGTAGACTCAAACAACACAGCCGAATACGAGGCCTTATTGCACAGTCTACGGATGGCTACCTCCATGGGCATACAACACCTGGAGGTGCGCGGGGATTCAAATCTCGCAATATCCCAAATAAATGGAGACTTCGATGCCAAGGATCCGAAGAAGGCGGCCTATCATAACGCCGTACTCAAGATATCATCTCGGTTCGAGGGACTCGAGTTTCATCATGTGGCTCGAGAAAGTAATCAAGCGGCGGACGTCCTTGCTTGCATGGGCGCCAAGCGCGACCCCGTCCCGCCTAACATCTTTTTGGAAAGGCTCTTCAAGACATTTGTGGTGTGGCAGGATGAGAGTGGCAACACTAGCCTGGATCCGACTATATCCCCAGATTCTGAACAAAATACCGATATCATCAGGGGCTCAGCCACCGAAATAACACCATCGGCCCATCTAATAATGGCAGTAATTGCCCCGTGGACCGAACCGTTCTTGGCCTACCTTAATAGGAGAGAGCTCCCTGAAGACCAGAATGAGGCTCGCTGCACTGTTCGGCGCTCGAAAGCCTACAAGGTCCATGACGGAGAGCTCTGCAAGAAAAGTGCTACCGGAGTCCTTCAAAGATGTATCTCCGAAGAAGAAGGACGGTAACTCCTGGCTAAAATCCATGCTGGCCTCGGCGGTCACCACGCCGCGGCTCGGGCCCTTGTAAGTAAGGTCTTCCGTACAGGTTTCTTCTGGCCGACGGCCCGAGCAGATGCACAGGACTTGGTCCAACATTGTGTCGGATGCTGGCTCTTCACTAATCAAAGCCATATGCCACCTACTGCGCTACAAACAATCCCCATTACTTGGCCTTTTTCGGTTTAGGGCCTGGATATGGTGGGGCCCCTTAAAGGAGGAAGCCATAAGAAAACATATGTGCTAGTCATGGTAGATAAATTCACTAAGTGGATAGAGGCTAAACCAGTGAAAACGATCGAAGCTGGACCGGTGATAGACTTTATATCCGGTGTCGTGAACCGTTATGGTGTCCCACACAGCATCATCACCGATAATGTCTCCAATTTCACAGCCGATTAAGTGAAATCTTGGTGTGCTAAATTGGGCATTAAACTCGATTATGCCTCGGTTTATCATCCACAAACAAGCGGTCAAGTCGAAGGAGCTAATGGTCTTATTATGAGCAGCATTAAGCCTAGACTAGTGCGGTCTTTGAAAGAATCAGACAAGCACTGTGTCGGTGTTAAAACTGGTGGATCTCGGGTAGGGGGTCCCAAACTGTGTGTCTAAGGCGGATGGTAACATGAGGCAGGGGACACGATGTTTACCCAGGTTCAGGCCCTCTTGATGGAGGTAATACCCTACGTCCTTCTTGATTGTTCTTGATGATATGAGTATTACAAGAGTTGATCTACCACGAGATCGTAGACGCTAAACCCTAGAAGCTAGCCTATGGTATGATTGTCTGTAGTCCTACGGACTAAACCCTCCGGTTTATATAGACACTGGAGGGGGCTAGGGTTACACAAAGTCGGTTACAAGGGAGGAGATCTACATATCCGTATTGCCTAGCTTGCCTTCCACGCCAAGGAGAGTCCCATCTGGACACGAGACGAAGTCTTCAATCTTGTATCTTCATAGTCCAACAGTCCGGCCAAAGGATATAGTCCGGCTGTCCGGAGACCCCCTAATCTAGGACTCCCTCAGTAGCCCCTGAACCAGGCTTCAATGACGATGAGTCCGGCGCGCAGTTTTGTCTTTGGCATTGCAAGGCGGGTTCCTCCTCCGAATACTCCATAGAAGATTTTGGACCCAAGTATAGTGTCCGGCCATGCAAAATAATTTCCACATACCACCGTAGAGAGAATAATATTTCCACAAATCTAATCTGCTGACGCGTCTTGACAGCACGACGTTACGTCATGGCCCGGTCATTATTCAAACCGTTTTTCTCAACCAGCGCCGCACATATCGCGAGGCAGTTTTCTTGACACGTCTTGTGAAAGCAGAGATCGTGTTCCCCTTATTATGGGATTCTCATCAATACGTACGTGGGTAACCCACTTGTGCCCGTTGGTATGACTCCTCGATTTTAGGCAAGTCCAAAACGACCATGAGGAGGACGCTTGCTATTCACCCTCTTTATAAAGAGGCCAAGACATGCCCTTTTTTCCTCTCATGCTCAATCGAATCCTTCCCCAGCCTCGAGTTCCAACACCCCCGGCTCAGGTCAGGCGCTTTGGACCTTCAACCATGTCCGGATCCAACCTTCAAGGTTGGTAGATGCCTTCCTCTGTCACAGAGGAGGACATCAAGAAGCTGAGAGATGCCAGATATCTGACCGCCAAAATTTCGCACAGGCTGCCCGCCCGAGGGCAGGTCATCCCCACTCCCGAACCCAATGAGAGTGTTGTGTTCATCTCTCACTTCCTCTGAGGACTAGGCCTCACTCTGGATCCCTTTGTTAGGGGCTCATGTTCTATTATGGGCTGAATTTCCATGATCTGGCCCCGGATTCCCTCCTTCACATCTCGTCGTCCATTGTCGTATGTGAGGCCTTCCTTCGCATTACCCCTCACTTCGGCATGTGGCTCAAGACTTTCAATGTGAAGCCGAAGATGATTGAGGGGCGGCACGCAGAGTGCGGAGGTGCCGTAATAAGCAAAAGCGCTGATGCTTCATGGCCAGAGGGTTCCTTCCCAGAGATGTCCAGTTTGTGGCAGCGGGAGTGGTTTTATATCACAGCTCCCCGGAGTGGCAAGTGGGTAGCCGCCCCTGCCTTTCGCTCGGCCCCCCCACCACAACTAATGTCATGGATCAGCGAGGGGCTAAACTGGGGTCCAGTAAAGGATGTGCCGATATTGCAGAGTCGCATCCGAGATCTCATTGAGAGAGACATCAACCTGGTCACGGTGATGCAGGTCATGCTATTTTGGAAGGTCCCTCCTTGCAAACGTAGATCTCCGTCTGTGGGAGTTCAACCCAAAGGGGCCGCGAATCATTCAACACTTCCTCGGCATGACGCTCGAGGAGATGTACAAGTTGTTCTTCGGACCACAATAAAGTGTCCTGCCACCACCGAGGATGCGGGTATGAGCTATAATCGCCCGGATACCCAAGTAAGTAATTCCATGGCCGAACACGCTGTTTCTCTTATTTATCATAACATCATTCTGAAAAGTCACTCTTTGACCAGGACTGGATAACAAAGGCGAAGATGATCAAGTGTCCGTCCCCCCTTCCCGAGGGCTTGGCCAATCCAGTACTAGAAAGAATGCTGGAGTCGGCGCCTTATCAGGTGCCCTCGAAGGAAGATAAAGGGGGAATAAAGAGCCCAAAAGCGAGCCTCACTCACTACTCGTCCCAACCGGGGGAATGAGCGCCTCCGCGAAGGAGGATAACCAGGGAGAAGAATCTGACATTCCCTCTCCCCGAGGAAGGAAGAGGACCACTCTGAAGATCCAGAAACAGAGGTTTCCAAACGAGGGAAGAAATCTTCGCCAGAGGGTCCTGGGTACCCTTGCCGCACAGTGTCCGCAAGGGAATCAGCCCTCTACCGAGCTATAAGTAATCGAAAAGTACTTAGTAGTGAAAATATCCTACCTTACTTCTAAAGACAATAACCGAAGCTTATATCTTGTAGTTCGGATCGTAGCCCTTCTCGACAGAGTTCGTCTTCAGGGGATCTTCTTCCGAAGATGATGGAGAGCGAAACACCTCCCCCTGCCACCCCGCCTCGTGAGGCGGGCGACCCTGAAGTGTCGTCGCGGAGGGTTTCTCCTGATCTGCCAAGGCCAGGGGGTAATCCCTTGGCCACCCGGAGTCCTCAGTATTCGGCTCCTAAAGAGAGCAAGAGAAAGAGTCCGGAACCATATAGTGTGCGGTCGGACGTACTGAAGGATCTACTGGAGCAAGCGGCCATCTCAGAAGCGCATCGTACGCTAATGAGTACGGTAGTTGAAAGGATTTCATCCGCTAAAACCGGATTGCATGGAGCTTTTATGAGTCTGCTGAAAGGCTTTGAGGAACGTGAAATAGTGTATGTTTTTTATGGTACTGCACACGTTACATGTGCCCTATGCAGATAGTAGCCCCTGAGACTCTGGTTGTCATCGAAAACGGCGGCAAACAGAGGATTATAGTCCCAGGTAATAACCAGACCGCCTTTATGTGCAGGTGGCTGAAGCTCCGATGGCTAGCCGGACTGATGGGTTTGCCAAGCTAAAGCGGCAACTTGATGCGGCAGATGCCGACATCGTGCTTGTCAACAAGCGGCTTAACGAGGCACAGGGTAAGTGATTTCTCCGATGATCAATGCATAGTAAGAGGAGCATGATGCCAGTATCTTTAATATGTTGTGACTGCAGATGGAGCTGCCACCGTGGAGGCCCTTCGGGCAGAGCTTGCCCAAGCCAAGGAACAAGCAAGGAATAGCGATGTGGCCGCTCTAAAGGTGGTCGAAGAGCTGAGAGCCGAACAGTCCGCGCATCGCTAGAGCAAGGAAAGGATAGCCAAGATGGCCATTGAGTTGAAAGATGCCGCTGACCGTTACCAGCTGCTTGAAAAAGAAAGCCGAGCGCGGGCGACGGGCCTGGAAAAGGCCATGGTAGCAGCCAAGGAAGCCCGCTCTAAAATCAGAGCGATGAAGGAGGAGTTGCATCAAGCTGCGGATATCGTGGCTGGGAAGCCCCTCTTGTTGCGGACTAAGTTCGGAGATCCGAAGTATGCTCCTCTTGATCAACTATGGAGTTCGGCGGACGCCTACATGGATTTGGCGGCAAGTGTTGCTGATGCGGCCGAGTACTTCAAGGATCAGAAAGATCGCGAAGTGGAAAATCTGTTCTAGTCACAGTTCCATGCTCCAGTGCGTCCGCTGCTGTTGAATGAGCGAATGGCTGAGTGGGCCGAGCTCCATAGGTTGTCCGGAGTTGCCATGAGGTCTATTGTGGATCATCTGTGGCTGGGAGGGCCAAGGCCGAATAGTTACTTTAGTTTAGTGCAACAATTCCTTGGTACGGTGCCGCACATCGACGCTATGAAGAGGTCAGCGTGCATAGAGGGTGCGCAGATGGCCTTTGCCCGTGTCAAGACATACTGGGTAGAGATGGAGGCCACCACTATTGCAACACAGGGTTCGGCCGTGGGCCGAGTGGCTGCCGAGCACTACTTTGAAGAAGTTCTTGAAGGCGCTCGTTCGATACACGCTCAGTGCTCGAAGAATATTATGTTCTAGTGACATGTACTCCCATTGTAAGAACAATGTTTTATTGAGTCGTCAAGGCTGTGTTTATACTTTTGCCTGAAAGTATTATGATGCCTCCTGTGTGGCCGTTTATGTATATATGTATATAACCTAAAAGTTTGCAGTCGTCAGCTTTCGCCCCACGCATATAATGCGGGGGTGTTCACAAAAAACGTGTATTCACACTTGATCCAACGTCTTGGTAAATTAAGGAGGTGGTAGCGCAGCGAACGAGGCAATCGGACTATATTGCTTTAACACTTTCACTTAGCCATATGAGTTTGACGGTGGGGCTACTATATAGCCCCTGGTACTTCTGCGCTCGTCCGAATATGGGGTGCGTACGTACATGACCAGGAAACGGCCCTTCGTTAGTGCGGAGGAATCCCAAAGATTCCGCTGAGTCATCGAGTGGTTGACCAGTCTCGCGCTATATCATGACAGTCAGTTTTCGGCTTTCTCTACTGAGGTGCTCATCCGGATGAACCAGGACACAATCGCAGTAGTTCTCCCAGTGCTACCTTAGTCGATATAGCGGAATGTAAGGTACCAAAACATGGGAGCCGGGCAAACCCAACATTTGACCAAATACATGATTCGGAGCTGATGCATATAAGGCCAAACTCGCGACGCCGAACACTCCCTAAGGTATTCCGTCTTTATAACATATGACGGGCTGAACAATGCCCTTAATAATAAACCCCGGGTGTCCAGGTACGTGCAATATCCTGACATGGCCACATGCCAATACGTCGGCATCCTTCTCGGTTGTATTGAGTATCCGGAGGATGTGAACAACAAGAGACAGTAAAAAAAGGTTTATGCGGGGTCTTAATCTAAAAAGAAACCTTTGAGCGGGTCCCTGCTACACGTCTGCGCCTGTGTCTCCGTTGTGCCGTGTCCTGGACGGGTGTAGCACGATTGTCATATGTAAAAGAGAAGAACTTAGGTGAAAGTTGTCGTGGCCGAAAATTGGTTATTATCAATAAACCATTAAAATTCAAGATAAGTCAAGTTGAGCCGGACTAGCCCTGATTACACGCGGGAAGCCCCTGGTACCATCTAGGATGGCTTGATCATCAAACCAATCACATGTATACGTAGTGGTGCACCGGACTCGTCTAACCGTGTCCATGGTCTTGACGACCTGTCATTATTTCTTGTTGGTGAGGCCGTCTAGTGCTCGGCGGCTAAAGCCGCCGCACATTCTTCCATGCGTAGAGCACGCTCAGTATTTCCGCTAACTTTGATGGTGCCATGTGGACCGGGCATCTTAAGCTTGAGAGAAGCGTAATGCGGGATTTCATTAAAACGAGCGAAAGCCGCTCTTCCGAGTAGTGCCTGATAGCCACTTCGGAATGGAGCGATGTAGAAAGTTAACCTTTGGCTTCGGAAGTTGTCGGAAGAACCGAATACAACCTCTAGTAATAGAGAGCCTGTGTAGCGGGCCTCTAGGCCTGGTATTACTCCCATGAAGGTGGTAGTACGGTGGCTTATTTTTGCGGACCGTGTCCTGATATATCAGATTTAGACCACTGCTGCCGTCTATGAGGACTCGTGTGAGATGGTATCCGTTTATTATTGGGTCTAACACCAAGGCAGCCAATCCTTCGTGTCGGATGCTTGTCACGTGATCCCCGCGATCAAAAGTGATTGGGCAGGCCAACCAGGGGTTGAACCTAGGGGTGACGGGCTCTATGGCACGTGTGTCTTGGAGTGCATGTTTGCTTCTCCTCTTCGTCACATGGATCATGTTGACTGTTTTAACCTCTGGTGGGAATTTTTTCTGTCCTCCAGTGCTTTGCTGGCGAGGCTCGTCCTCGTCTTCGCTTGGTGTCTCCCCCCCCCCTTGTGTTTGGCGTTTAGCTTACCTGCCTGCTTGAAGACCCAACATACTCCGTGGGTGTGATTTGCAGGTTTATCGGGGGTGCCATGAATCTGACATAGTTTGTCAAGAATCTTGTTTAGGCAAGACGGTCCGTCTCTGCTGCCTTTGAAAGGCTTTTTCCGCTAGCCTGGCTGAGAGCCCCTGAATCCGACATTTACCGCCGTATTATCTGGGCTATCTTCTTTATTTCGACGCTTGTTTTTATTGCGTCGTGGTTTTCCATTGCTATCCCCGACTTCAGATGTGCTTGGGTCGCTGGTGCTACTGCGGGCTAACCAGCTATCTTCGCCCGTGCAAAAGCGGGTCATGAGGCTTATTAGGGTTGCCATTGTTCTCGGTTTTTCTTGGCCGAGGTGTCTGGCGATCCATTCGTCTCGGATGCTGTGTTTGAAATATGCTAAGGCTTCAGCGTCCGGACAGTCGATGATTTGGTTCTTCTTGGTGAGAAACCTGTTCCAAAGCTTTTGTGCGGACTCTTCGGACTGTTGAATTATATGACTTAAATCGTCTGCATCCGGAGGTCGGACATAGGTCCCTTGAAAATTAGCCCGAAAAACATCCTCGAGCTCCTCCCAACTTCCAATTGAGTTTCCGGGGAGGCTTTTCAGCCAGTGTCGAGCTGGTCCTTTAAGCTTGAGGGGCAAGTATTTAATGGCATGGAGATCGTCTCCGTGAGCCATATGGATATAGAGGATAAAGTCCCCGATCCAGACCCCAGGGTCTGAGGTCCCGTCGTACGCCTCTATGTTCACTGGTTTAAATCCTTCTGGGAATTCGTGGTCCAACACCTCATTGGTGAAACATAGGGGGTGTACGGCACCCCTATACTTGGATGTACCATGGCGTTTGGACGGTTGTGGTATTTGGTTTTGATTTTGTGCTGGAGCACGCTTCCTAGATCCATAGATGGATCTGGTCGTACCGGATTTTTGGCGCAAGTCCTCACATACATCGTGTGTTGACTTATGTGCGTATTTGTTATCCGCTCTATCATGGTCACAAGGTGGTGCCGCCGGCCGGTTGGCCGTTTCATTTTTTGGCTGTGTGGGATCTAAGGCCTCGTCGTCGAATTCAGGTAACAGCTTGCGCTTTGGATAGCTCTTTGTGTGGTAACTTCCACCATACTTTGCTTCATTGTCGAGCACTTTGTTCCACCTGCTGTTGAGTGTATTTTGTGCAGCCTTAAGCCTTTACTTCTGCTTCTTTAGACTCCTCGTTGTGGCAATAAGCCTTCTGCGGAGGTTCTCTTGCTCCAGGTGCGTTTCCGGGATGATGTGTGCATCTTCGTCCGGACTGTTTTCCTCCCCAGAGGGGGTTTGATGAGGTTTATACTCGGCATCGTTGTGTTCGGACGTCGGATTCGTACTATGTTCGCCGCTTGCAGCTTCATCGTGCTCTGCCCCCGGGGCAATGTGGTCGTCGTTTCCTCTCGAGTTGACTGGAGTGTTATTTTCTCTTGCGCTGTTATCGCTGTTTTTGCTATGGCGGGACTTAGAGCGGCGCCGCTGACGTCGGCGCTTGGGTTGCTTCTTGGAGGGGCCATCCTCCGATGTCTCTTCGCCAATGCCATCTTTGGGTGTATCCACCATGTAAATGTCATGTGATGAAGTGGCTGTCCGGCGCACTGTGGGCGCTGGTTGCTGTTCGTCTCCTGCATCTTCGTCCATGCCGTTGATGTCTTCGGAGTCGAAATTGAGCATGTCGGTTAAGTCATCGACAGTGGCTACTAAGTGGGTGGTGGGCGGGCAGCGAATTTCTTCGTCATCCGTATCCCATTTTAGCCGGACATAGTTCGGCCAAGGTTCTCCTGACAAGGAGAGAGACTTTAATGAATTTAGCACATCGCCGAAAGGCGAGTGCTGAAAGATATCCACGGAGGTGAACTCCATGATCGGCGCCCAGTCAGATTCGATGGGCACGGATGTAGGCGGTTCGGAGTCCGTGGCCGGAGACGAATCCAGTGGTTTGGCGACACGGCTCTCGTAAGGGGTGAAGTCAGTATCCGTCTCCATTGCCACTGAGAGTGCGGCCTCCATGGTGGGGTCTATCCCTCCGTCCTTGAAAGCGATCTCCCGTACACTGTCCGACGGCACAGTTACGTCGTGCTCGTCATGACTATGCGGTGCACCTGACACGGGCTTGAATCCGTCGAAGATCAAGTCTCCGCGGATGTCGGCAGTGTAGTTTAAGTTTCTGAATCTGACCTGATGGCCAGGGGCGTAGCTCTTGATCTGCTCCAGATGGCCAAGCGAATTGGCCCGCAGTGCAAAGCCGCCGAATACAAAGATCTGTCCGGGGAGGAAAACCTCACCCTGGACCGCATCGCTACCAATGATCGAAGGAGCCATCAAGCCTTATGGTGACGACACAGTGGAACTCTCAATGAAAGCACCAATGTCGGTGTCAAAACCGGGGGATCTCGGGTAGGGGGTCCCGAACTGTGCGTCTAAGGCGGATGGTAACATGAGACAGGGGACACGATGTTTACCCAGGTTCGGGCCCTCTTGATGGAGGTAATACCCTACGTCCTGCTTGATTGTTCTTGATGATATGAGTATTACAAGAGTTGATCTACCACGAGATCGTAGAGGCTAAACCCTAGAAGCTAGCTTATGGTATGATTGTCTGTTGTTCTACGGACTAAACCCTCTGGTTTATATAGACACTGGAGGAGGCTAGGGTTACACAAATTCGATTACAAGGGAGGAGATCTACATATCCGTATTGCCTAGCTTGCCTTCCACGCCAAGGAGAGTCCCATCCGGACACGGGACGAAGTCTTCAATCTTGTATCTTCATAGTCCAACATTCCGGCCAAAGGATATAGTCCGGCTGTCCGGAGACCCCCTAATCCAGGACTCACTCACACTGGGTTGAGGATCTCGACTCCGTACTCTGGGGGCTGTGGACCACGCCCAATCGCACTACCGGATATACACCCTTCTTCATGGTGTATGGCGCAGAGGCTGTGTTGCCCTGTGACATTATTCATGACTCACCTCAAGTGCGCATGTATGAAGAGAGAGAGGCCGAGCTTGATCAATAGGATAGCTTCGATGCCCTGGAGGAGGAGCGCGATGTCGCAAAAGCCCATTCCGCATTTTATCAACAGTAGGCTCGCAAATATGAAAGCAGAGAAGTGCGGGCCAAGACATATAACGCTGGCGAACTCGTTCTACGCTTACCAGAGAAGAAAAAGGACAAACTCAAGCACAAGTGGGAGGGTCCCTTCATCATAGATGAGGTTCTCACTTGAGGAGCATACCGCCTGTGTGATGCGTCTGACAATCGCCTAGAGCCGAACCCATGGAATGCCGCAAGACTCCAAAGATTCTATGCCTAGAGCCGTACTCTTTGTTCGTCTTCTTCTCCCTTTGTTTTCATTTTTTAACCTCTTGAATTTTTCTCTAGCTCTTGTGCGGCCAAACCGCACACCTATGATGTGCACATCCTTAAATGTATACACTCATAATACCTGGGGGCTTCTTTTACAGAAGCTTATTATTATTTTCCGAGCATCAAGCTCAACACATGTGTCCTCTTCCGCATATGTACCTTTTCTTCGCCATTGTATGCATCGTTATGACTTAAATTTTGGCCAAGCTAGGTTGTCTGGCTCCTGTGCTTATGCCCTACGTTCCTGTTTATTCGGCTAGGGCATAAAGGGAGCACCTCTGTGATTGTTACTGCCGGGTCATCCGGACATGTACCTTAGACTAGGTGAAGCCGAAAGCTAGCGTTCTTAAGGGAATATTCGGTCGGCGGACTAAAGAAGTTTCACCTTCATCACACCATGAACCCCCGGATGTTACGTATACTGCGATTTTTCAATCACAGTTCGGACATGCATCGCATATCCGCCCAGGGAAAGGAACCCTTAACGGAACTATTCTCTCTAGAAGATATTTCTTACAATCAACATGTAATATAACAGAGCTAGACGGATACAACTTGTCTGTTCAAGCAACTATGACGATTACGCCTGGTTTCCATGCATGCCCTGATTTATATTACTGAACGAGTATCCGGAAACACTCCGCGCCTTCGGGTCCAGAGGTCGAAGTGAAAAGGTCTGCCATGACAATCATTTTACAATCCGGCTAGGGACAAATTTGTCAATTGAAGTACATAGTCATTTGGACTCAAAAACTTCTTCCTCTATGCCATCTAACAGGTTGTCTAGCTTACAATCCTGTTGGGAATATTTGGCGGCTACCTTTACTTGGTCATATACCAAACTAACTAGAATTTCTTTTCCATCTGACCCCTTTGGTCCGACCCGGGCCATATGATTCTGATCGAGCTTGGTGTACCGTGTTTTTACCATGGCCCAGGCCTCTCGCGCACCATCTCGGCAGGCCGATATCTTCCATAATGGGAAGCGCCGCCAAGCTCCCTGGAATAGCTTCACAAGCTCCTCCATACTTCTTGGAGGAGAGGCGGACGGCCACAAAGCTTTGGCAAAGCTCTGCATTGCTTGCCGAGCTCACTCGTGCAATTGGGACAACTCTTGCAGAAGGTCGCCTTGAGAGCCAGACATTTACTCTTCGGGACGGCCAGTCAGCATACCTGCAGACATAAACCTGTTAGATCATTTCTTCGCTGAAATGCATAAAGGTGCGGTCAAAAACATACTGAATATGCCGCCTTGTAGCCTCCTATTCTCCTTGATGGCGTCAGCTACCTGGGCTCGCACATCTTTTAGTTCTTTGCCCGGCAGGGTATTGGAATCCTGCAGCTTGTTATTTTCATCCGTGACCCGCGTCAGCACATGTTCTCCTGCTGCATGTTGCCTTTTGGCCTCCTGTTCACTAGCGTGGGCGATTTCCAGTTTTTCCCTCGGTTGATCTACTGATCCTGTCAGCGGAAACACATCGATATTAATATTACCGGTATATATACTTTTTCTGATGAGGGGAAACGTTACCAGGAGGTGCCCCCTTGGATTTCTCCAATTCGGTGGTAGCCGCAGCTAGCTGGGTCTGACACTTTTCCAGCTCTTGAGACAGATGGCTATTCTTCTCCGTGAGTACCTGATTATACAATGATCCTTAAATCAGTTGTATCAACTGCTTCAAGTCTCGGGGGCTACTGGTATATGAGTATCAAATCTACACTTACCCACATATCTTTTAAATGCTGGTCTGTGGCTCTAGCAAGTCCATCCCGAGCAGCTCGGATGTATGCATCGGCCGAGCTGGAGGCATTGAATGCCTCTTTTGAAAAGCCGGGGTCGCGGAGAGCGGCCCTTCGGCGCCGATGATTCATGGCGCTCTCCACTTTAGAGTTTGTGACAGATACATCATCTGAATCCTCTGCCGAAGGACAATCCGGCGTCACTCTCATATTAGCCCTTGCCTTTAAAGCATGGTATGGAACCTGACTTGTGGAGGCATGGCCGGTAGGATCCCCGGACATAGTCCGGCGAACGCTAATCCTGATAAGACACAATGGATAATGTCATAGTTTGATGTGACTACCAGGAGGCATGATTAAAAAATCATACCTCTTTGATGAAGGTTCTACCGTATTGTCATTCGCCTTTCTCTTTGAAGATTTGCTCAGTGCGGGCACCGCTCTCCTAGGAGATGCCTCTGGTGCATGTTGTGGCGTCGAGCGCCTCCCCTTTGGAGCACGAAATAGTGCGGTGGGTAAGGCGTAATGAGGAAGCTCTTTCGAAGAAGGTGTCTCTTGATTACTTACATGTGAGGTAGGAAGGAGGCCGGGATAGTCGGCCATGATTGGCACTACTGTGCCATTATAGCTTGCCTGGTAGAATACTCCCTCCTCGAGCTCCACAAATATGTTCGGATCCTCTTTGAATCCGGGGTCAAGGTCCCGGTTGTGATCCTCTAGCTGTGGAGCAGGGTTATGGATCCCCTCGGTAACCTCCCGCCATTCCTGTTACAAATAGATGGGTTAATGTCCAATTAAAGTGATTCAGGGAGAGGATTGAGCAAAGTGGTGGGATTAGAGCTCACCCAGCTCGGAGGATTGTACATGGAAAATTCATCTCGACTTTTAAGATGAGTGAACTCCTCTTTCTCCCCTTTGTACAGTTAGGCCAACATTTTGACCAAAGCGGCGGGGGTGTCCGGACCGTTCCGACCGCAGCGTGAGGCATCATCCTCCCCATTATAGTGCCACATGGGAAGCCCTCTGTATTGGAGTGGCTAGACCCCACGCACTATGGAAGTCACCATCACATTGATTGTTGATAATCCAGACTGGGCAAGTGTCCTTATCTTGCCCATCAATTGACGGACTTCCGCGCTATCTTCCTCCTCGAGGCTCCGAGGGTGCCAGCTGTGGCATTTCTTCAACAGAGCATTTGAAAATTCGGGAAGACCCATTCGAACTGGGTCGGGGAGAGCAATGTCTTCAATATAGAACCATTCCGAGGGCGCCTTCTTCAGTGTACCGGACAGGTATCCGGTCCCGGCTATGCGCCATACTTCGGCGTCGCCCACCTCGAATATTGACCCCTCTCGGTTGCGAGGGACGAGGCATAATAGCTTCCTCCATAAATCAAAATGGGCTTCACAGCCCAGGAAGAGCTCGCACAGGGCAACAAAACCCGCGATGTGCAGGATAGAGGCCGGCATGAGGTTGTGCAGTTGGAGGCCGTAATACTCTAGGAGTCCATGGAGGAAAGGGTGGATTGGAAACCCAACGCCTCTCAACAAGTAAGATACGAAGCACACCCGTTCCCCCTGGTTGGATTGGGGGAATTTTCCGCCAGAACTTCGCCTGTGAAGGAGGTCAATCCTGCTCGAACAGGGACCAGATCCGTGGGGGGAGGAATCCCTGTGTTTGGAGCTTAACCAACTGCTCATGGGATAAAGAACATCTCTCCCAATCGCCTTTTTCGGAGCCACGAGGGCGGGAGGAGGAACTAGGGACGCTAGCCATGTTGAATGGTTTCCCCTGGCAAGACTCTGAGGATTTTCCGCTGGGTGTGGAATGGATCTGAGATCCAATCCCTTTAAATAGAGGCCTTTCTTACGTGGCCGGGGGAGTTATGTGCAAAAATACC
Organism: Triticum urartu; assembly: GCF_003073215.2. Lineage (NCBI taxonomy): Eukaryota > Viridiplantae > Streptophyta > Magnoliopsida > Poales > Poaceae > Triticum > Triticum urartu. Next base: position 118,538,563 of record NC_053026.1, on the reverse strand, counting down.
CCGACATCTCGTATTCGCTCGACATGTGGAAGCAGAAGGTGTGGAGGCACAGAAGCCGATGGGTATGACATTAAATGGAAGGCCGAATATAGCTCTTTAGGTCAGGTACTTTCAAGTGATCGGAGGAGGAACCCGCCTTGCAATGCCGAAGACAATCTGTGCGCCGGACACCTCGTCATTGAAACCTGGTTCGAGGGCTACTGAGGGAGTCCTGGATTAAGGGGTCCTCGGGCGTCCGACCTGTGTGGCGTGGGCCGGACTATTGGGCCATGAAGATACAAGATAGAAGACTTCCTCCCATGTCCGGATGGGACTCTCCTTTGCGTGGAAGGCAAGCTAGGCAGCCGGATGTATTATTTCCTTTCTATGTAACCGACTTTGTACAACCCTAGGCCCCTCCGTTGTCTATATAAACCGGAGGGTTAGTCCGTAGAGGCAATCATAATCATACAGGCTCATGGCCATGGACTACGACCGCTAGCAGGTCCGCTACCACGGCGCGGCGGCTAGGCTCAATTTCCCCTTCGGCACACGTCCGGTCGACCTCGTTCCGCCGGAGCCAGGAATGGTGAGCTCGGCTATGGCACGGGAGGACCGCGAGGCATGGGAGCACCTCGAGTCTGAGGCCGCCACCGAGGCCTACATGCAAGAACTCCACCGGCAGCACCCGGAGCTCGTGGAGGCGTAGCGGGCGATCTTTGCCAGCGCGGAGGGTGGCGAGGTTATCGCGCTCTCCTCCGAAGATGAGGTCAAAGGCGGTGAGGACGGCGGCATGGAGGGCGGCGAGGTTATCACGCTCTCCTCTGATGAAGAGGTCGAAGGCGCCGGCGACGGCGGCACGCAGGGCGTAGAGGTAGGCCCCGATGACGAGGAGATCGATGTCGACGACTGGACCCCGATGACAGTACCGGCCCGGACCCAGCTCGCGGCACACCGTACACGACGAGGAAGGATTGGCTCGACCTCTACTTCGACCGAAAGTAGTTTAGCTTAGTTTAAATTTATGTTTTATGTTCGGTTATCCAAAACTATATATGTTTATGTTTGAATGCATGCTACTTTCGGTTGAACCTGCTTTGAACTTGATCAAATTGAAGTTTACAACCTTAAGTTTAGGGGATCGACTAGAGAAGGCCAAAAATTGCTGCAGTATATATATATATATCCACTAAGGGTTTTAGTCCTTTAACTTTTTAAAGATCGGCTAGAGATGGCCTTATGACTTGTTTATTTCAGTTCTTCACAATGCGATGCTCTATATGTGCAACTATTTGCCGTGTAGTTCAATTTCATCAATAACAGTTTCAACAATACCATTATGAATTATGATATTTGGTTGCTGTTAAGGATACTGTAGTTAACATGCCTTTTCATTTTTTAACAATAACTAGTGTACTATAGACCTGCACAATACCAGTTTGAATGACTAGTTGCTTGTTTTTAAATGTTATGCCTAATGCATTTAACACACGTTTCCACTTCTTGTTTTGCTTAACTAACGTGCTTAAGCCTGCACACTGAAGCTATCACTTGTACATTATGTTGTCTACCATGGATATATTTGGTTGATGTTCAGCTTGTTGTGCTTAACATGCCTTTATATGTACTCATGCAGGAAAATATTGAGAACAGTGTTGTTTTCCATCACGGTTAATTTCATCGCATTGCTTATATGTACTCACTGTTCAGGATATCGGTAGCTGGTACCATACAGCCTAGGGCTGATAAGGGACTAATCGTCGAATCGGACATTTCACTAAATATATATGTAACCCATTTATTAGTAGGTTAACTAGGGTCATATTTAATATATCTGAGACGACATAGCAACATGCATTGTACTGAATAACTAGATATGCAATCCCAGGCTACATGTAACATCCCAAATTTTCAATTTGGATTGTTATACATAGGTCATCATATGCATATCATATTTTATTTGCATCTCGTTTGCGATCCTAGAAATTCTAAGCAACTCAAGGACCCACGGAGAGAGTTGGGGATTTCACTATTTTCATATTTCAATTTTTTTCTCAAATTTGAAAAGAGGATCATTTTGGTTTTAATATTTTCTCTCCGAAATATTTCCAATATAAATAAAATGAGAGGAGATAAAAGGACTTCTCCAAAAATAAAAGAAATATTGGAGTAAATATGTCAAAATCAAATAAATATTTTTTAGGGATTTTATTGTTATTTTATTTGAATCAGAAAAATATGCATTTTTCCAAATTGCATTTTAGGCCATAAAAATGTTCACTTTGTTCTAAATATTCTATTTAGACGGTGAAAATTGTTTTTCGCATTTTTAGAATTTTTTATATTTCTTTAGGACCTTTTCCTTCAGCAGAATTTATTTAAAACAAAAGAGAGGTCGCGCCGAACTAGGCCGGCCCAGCTGAGAGCCAGGCCTCGGCCCAGCCGCACCGCGCCACCACCGCCTCCGTCGCCGTGAGCGGCACGGACTCCGAGGAGTCTAGCGCTCCGCCGCCGCCGCCGACTTCGCCTCCAAGTCGAAGCCCCCTCCTCCTCGAGGCTATTTAAGCCCCCCCCCCTGTCGCCTCTCACCCTGCCGCCCGTAGCCCCACCACCCAGCGCCGCCGCTTGCTGCGCCCGCCGCCCCCGTGCCGCTCCACCGCCCACCCGCTGCAGCCGCCGCCGCTCGAAGCCGTGCCCCGCCGCCTTGCAACCTCGCCGGAGCAGCCGCCCCGCGCGACGCCGCCGCCACCGTTGACTTCATCACCGCCGGGTTTTTTCCGTTTTAGTTAAACCGCTCGGTTTTTCTTTAAAACCCTAGCTCATTTTTTTTATTTTAGATCGGTTCAGTTTTCTCGGTTTTCTTCGGTTAGCTCTAATCTACGAACGTTCGTTTGTTAGTTCATTTTAACGAACGAATTCGTTCTTTAGTCTCTGTTAGCGGACGTTCGTCTGATAGATTTTTCTTTTTATTCTTATTTTCTTCCAGGGGCCTATCCGTGATTACTTTTATCGCAGATTAACCCCTGATTTTCAAACCCTCGCAACTTTTTAACCGTTTGTCCAAATCCGGTGAAACCATCGCCAAAATCTTCGTCTTGAAGCCCTATTTCCAGTTAATCAACTTGAACATGGTTTTGACAATTTAAAATTTGGTTTCAAGCAGATTTGTATTCAAAGTTCTTTTAACCGTAGTTTCAGTTCCGTAGCTCCGGTTCAATTGATTCTTTTTGCAAATCGAAGCTCTTCAGTTGAACTTTTAGATTGGATTTTCTTATTTGAGTTTTACCCTTTCATCTATGCTTGAGTGCTTATGTATGCTATTTTTTGTTTGCGATAGAATACCCGAAGTGCTAAGCGTGCTACTACGAGTCTCTAGGGTTTGCGGATCGTCGGCAAGGCAAGTAACACTTTGATCATACTTCTTCAGTACCAGTTTTTATGCATTAGCTACAATACTCAAACATTGCATGAGTAGGATCTCTTAACATGTGGGTTTGGGAAGTAGATGATGAGGTAGAACCTATTGCCTTTTTATTACCAAACCTTGGGAGTTACTTCTACGTTATGCTTAGGTTGCCATGCTATGCGCATAGACGTGGTTTGGTTTGAGTGATCCATGACAGATGTGAGATTGTTAATTAATGGTTAACTTAAGGTGGCTACTTAAATACACATCTGGGTGGATTGGTTGCGGGCACCTGGGGATATACCAGTGTCGTCCTTTGGTTCGCCACCCAAGCTCAAAGGGGTCATAAGATTATTCATGCTAGAAACTTCCGTGTGCAGCCACAAGCTATTATGGGCTCTAGGATAGTTGAGTATGTTGCATGACCTCTTTCAGTGATGGGCTAGCAGATGTAGGGGAAAGTAGGTGTAACTGTCCACCCAAAGTAAAGAGTTAATGTTTCTGAAAGACTGTGTCTCGGTTATCCGTTTCTCAAACACCATGTAGTGCGAGAAATCTAACGGAGGAGATCGAGTCTTGTGGGGAAAAGTGCGCAAACCTCTATAGAGTGTACAAACTAATCATGGTTAGTCGTGTCCCGGTTATGGACATCTTGACTATCTGGTTCTTGAATTATCATGTTGATCTCATCACTCTAAATTAATTTGTTGTGTTGTTAACTACTGTTTAATTGGGATTGAGATGGGGTTACCATTCTCAATGTTTGTCAACTACCATGATAGTTAAACAAAATATATTCCTTTGTTGTAGGGAAAAATTGGATTTTCACAAAACAATATAACCATAGAGCCTCCACCAGCCATATATGCATGTAGTGATAGCATTTACTTGTTCATTGCTCTATTGTGTTATCTTGCCAGCATCTTCCATGTGCTGACCCGTTTCGGGCTGCAACATATCATGTTGCAGACTTTTCAAACGAAGAGTAAGGTGCGCTAGGTCGTTTGTCGTGCACTCAGTTATGCCGTTGGAGTTGATGGACTCACTTTATCTTCCAAGCCTTCCACTGTTATCATATTTAGGTGGCCTTAAGCCATATTATTGTATTAAGTTCTCTTTTGAGACATTATTGATCCAGGGATGACACTTATGCATAGAGATTTGACTATTTTAGGTCAGATCGCTACACTACATAGCAACAAGGAAGAGTGTCACCTTAATGTTCTAATGATGTCTGGATATACATGTAATAAAATCTTATATAATGGGATGGAGGGAGTGTTGTACTACATCAACTTTCAATTGTTATTTAGCTTCTAATATTAACTTGGTGCTTTTAGGTACATATATCATTGCCAAAGATCCGCACTTCAACCCTTTCTACGTATGGGGCAATAAGATATTCATGAAGCAGCATCAAGTGAGGAAACTGATAAAGATTGTTATTAAAATGGGTCAAAAGATGTCAATCGAACAATCTGTTTACACTTTATGCCAAACAACAGTGAACTGCAGGATGGTAAGTAAGAACCCTATAGCCTTCTTTTTACTGCCCGTAATGAGTTGTGTTAGATGACAATGTCTGAATCTTTTTTCTTTTGCAGTGGATCCTGAAGCAGATTACTCAAGATTACCTCTCATACTACATGATTGGCGGCTGGCCATCACAAGGGGTTGGACTAGAGTCCTGCATGCCTTCTGCATCCAGGAGAGCACAATAGGGCCATTCCGCTTCACCTTGTTCAGCAACCGGAATGTCTGTCTGTAATAGTACAAGTATAGAACCCTGGTTCATCATTCTTTATTTGGTGCTTATGTAATTCTTAAACATATGTACCTGTGAATCGAATAATGCATTGGTTGTTTGAACCTGATGGATATGAATAAAGTTATAGCCTACTTTCAAGTTTAAATTAGGTACAATTTTAAATATCATCAATTAAATTAGGGTGAAATTACGGTGTGCGGGTCATTACGGCACACACGATTGGTAAAACACAAACGTTTGTGATATACACCATAATCCAAGATGGTTCACAGAAAGGAAATGTGTGCAAGCATGCACATAGTTGCCGTTTGCAAAGCGTGTGTGATGTCAGACACTATCACATACGGTGCAGGAAATCTAAATGTGTGTGATTGTCTAACTATCATACATGGTTTATAATCATGAACAGTTTGTGATGTGCAAGGCATCGTAAAACTCCCATGCCTGGAATCTGCCTGGAAAGCTCCCGTGCCTGGAATCTGCCTGGTTTTAGGTAAAACCATAAAACTCCGACTACGATGGCAAAGCGAGCACAAACGAGTAGCAAGGATGAAGCGTTTGGGATATTCGAGATATCGGAAACGGTTATATAGGGACAACTATATGCATCAAGGCTCCCTATCCCTGACGGTTTCTGGGTCGTGTGGGAAGGACCCCCCTATCACCGTCACTCACTAGGCGACGGCTCCAAATGTCATCGCGGAAAGGGGTTAAAAACTGTTTGTATAGCACTGACGCGTACTAGTGGCAGTATCAATTGCCTCAGGCCAGAAGCGAGGAGGCGTCTTGTATTCATCAAGCATAGTGTGATCCATCTCAACAAGAGTCATGTTCTTGTGCTCCACGACGCCATTCTGCTGAGGAGTATAAGGAGCAGATAATTCGTGAGTAATACCAAGTTCATATAGATAGTCATCAAGACCAATATTCTTGAACTCGGTCCCATTGTCACTTCTAATGTGCTTGATCTTCACACCGAAGTTTGTTGAAGCCCTCGAGGAAAATCGTTTGAAGACTTCCTGCACTTCAGTTTTGTAAGTGATGATATGTACCCATGTGTAACGAGAATAGTCATCAACAATAACAAAGCCATATAAATATGCAACATTAGTGAATGTGGCATAATGAGTAGGGCCGAAGAGATCCATGTGAAGCAATTCAAATGGACGAGTGGTAGTCATGATGGTCTTTGAGGGATGCTTGGACTTGGTCATCTTTCCAGCTTCACAAGCTCCACACAGATGGTCCTTGAGGAATTTGACACCCTCGATGCCAATGACGTGCTTCTTCTTCGCGAGTGTGTGCAAGTTCCTCATGCCAGCATGACCTAGCTAGTTGTTGATGCCATAACCAGCCTTCTGAAGCTTTTGCAAGTAGACATGTGGCAGGTTGTGGTCCTGTAGAGAAATCAACCATATACAGGTCTCCTCTCCTAAAGCCTTCGAAGACTTTGGAATTGTCAGCTTCCATGATCACAACACAACGATACTTGCCAAAGACAACAACCATATCAAGATCACAAAGCATTGAGACCGACATGAGGTTGAATCCTATGGACTCGACAAGCATGACTTTGTCCATGTGTCGATCCTTTGAGATCGCAACCCTACCTAGACCCAATACCTTGCTTTTGCCTTTGTCAGCGTAGGTGATATGCTTCATATGTGATGGAGATAAAGAAGTGTCCATCAATAGGCTCTTGTCAACGGTCATGTGATTTGTACATCCACAATCGAGGACCCACTCAATGGCTTTGGGTTGATCATCCTGTAGATGAATTAGTGCATCTTACGAACTCATATACTTCATCAGTGAAGAATATGAAATCAAATTCATCCGATCAATTTCATCAAGCAATACAATAGATATAGCAATATGAGGACGTGATAAATGAATATTCATTTCTTCATGATTAGCTTGCGTCCTTTCAAGCATATTCAGGTCTCCGGAAAATTCTTCAGACGTTTAAGTTCGTCCGGAGACCTGACCCTGCATAAGAGATTAGTTCTTTTTCTTCACCACCCACATCTGGAGGGATGGCAAAGAGTTCATCATTCTGCGAGCTCCGTAAGAAAAAGGTGGCATAGAAGCCAGTCCACTTCATTTCGCAGAAGAGGGGTTAGAGTAAGCATATGAATAAGTAGAGAAATTCTTCAAGGAATTATGAACATAATGATTTGAAGAATAATGCACATATTCATAGCCCTTATGCTTTCGCTGCGAAACAGAAATGTTAGCACGATGATGTTCATATGAGGATTTTGATCCGTATGAGGAATTTGATCCACGTGAGGAATTTGGTCCATATGAGGACTTGGATCCATATGAAGACTTTGGTTCATATGAAGAATTTGATCTGGGGTTCCTATTCTTCACACGTGGTGTCAGGATGACATTCACCTAAAGGCTTTCAAGGCACCTTTTGGGAACCCAGGTTTTCTTCATATGGGGACCGTTCCTGCAGTTAGTTCCAACATATCTGGCAAATACTTCACCATTCTGATTTTTGAAAAGTTTATAGTTGGAGTCGAATGACTCATCAGAAGAATATGAAGATTCACATGTAAATCCAGATAAAGTGGATGGATCTACGGGAGGTCCTTTCGTAGAAACCCATGAGGTTTTGGGATACTGCCCAGGTTTCCAGTAGGTCCCATCAGCATTGAGTTTTCTCTCAAAGGCAATACCCTCTTTCCTAGGGTTCCTATTGAGGATCTGCTTCTTAAGCACATCACAAAGAGACTGATGCCCTTTGAGGCTTTTGTACATGCCTGTCACATACAATTCCTTCAACCCTGCATTGTCAGTGATACTTGTGGTATCCTCCAATGAGGAATTTGTGACCATAGAAACAGTTGAAGAATTTGCAGCAATAGAAGCATTTGAACTTTTAGGTGAAGAATTAGCAGATTCATGTTCAATGCATTTCAAAAATGGTGGAATGAATTCATCCTGAGCGGCACTGATCTGTTGAGCAAGCAATGAATCACGTTCCTTCTGAAGATCTTCATAACTCACCCTTAGCTCTCAAGATCTTGCTTTGTTTGAAGAAATTCATAAGAAAGTTTCTCATGATCAGCTAAGAGACTGTTATGTTGACTTTCAAGGTTTTCAAACTTAGAGTGAAGTCTCTGAAGATTTTCAGTCAGAGTTTGAGTTCGGTCCATTTCTTCGCCCACCAGGTCATCGCCTTTGTCTAGCATATTTTGAACCTTTTCAAAAGCCTTTTGTTGTTTCACAACAATCTTGGCAAGTTTACAATAGCTAGGATTAAGGTTTTCATCAGATTCATCCTCACTTGATTCAGAGGAGGGATATTTGAGTACCTTGGCACCTTTTGCCATGAAGCAATAGGTGGGAGCATAGTCATCATCACAGTCGTCAGCAGTGTTGGGGAAGTCATTTTCCTCATAGTTGAAGATGGACTTGCTGACGAAAGCAGTAGGGAGAGCTGGGCTCGCCACACCAGAGTTTGACTCCATAGATGCCTCCTCTTCCTCATTTTCCTTAGATTCAGCTCCAGAGTCCATTTCCTTGCCAATGAATGCCCGAGCCTTTTTGGATCTACTCTTCTTGTGAGATGAAGACTTTGAAGATTTTGACGATGACGACTTTGAAGATTTCTTGTTCTTCGAGTCATCAGAACTGGCATCCTTGTATTTCTTCTTATTTGATTCCTTCTCCCACTGAGGACAAACAGTAATATAGTGACCAAATTTCTTACATTTGTGGCAAGTTCTCTTCTTGTAGTCACGGGATGAGGAATCTGATCTCATGTCATCACCCCTTGAAGATTTTCCAAAGCGACCACTGTCGGTGTCAAAACTGGTGGATCTCGGGTAGGGGGTCCTGAACTGTGTGTCTAAGGCGTATGGTAACAGGAGGTAGGGGACACAATGTTTACCCAGGTTCGGGCCCTCTCGATGGAGGTAATACCCTACGTCCTACTTGATTGATCTTGATGATATGAGTATTACAAGAGTTGATCTACCACGAGATCGTAGAGGCTAAACCCTAGAAGCTAGCCTATGATTCTGATTGTTCTTGTCCTACGGACTAAACCCTCCGGTTTATATAGACATCGAAGGGGGCTAGGGTTACACAGAGTCGGTTACAAGGGGGAGATCTACATATCCGAATTGCCAAGCTTGCCTTCCACGCAAAGGAGAGTCCCACCTAGACACGAGACGAAGTCTTCAATCTTGTATCTTCATAGTCCAACAGTCCGGCCAAAGTATATAGTCCAGCTGTCCGAGGACCCCCTAATCCAGGACTCCCTCAGTAGCCCCTGATCCTCGCTTCAATGACGATGAGTCCGGCACGTAGATTGTCTTCGGAATTGCAAGGCGGGTTCCTCCTCCCAATACTCCACAGAAGATTTTTGAACACAAGGGTCGTGTCCGGCTCTGCAAAACAAATTCCACATACCACCGTAGAGAGTATAATATTTCCACAAATCTAATCTGCTGACAACTTTGCATAACGTGACATCATGCCATGGCCCGGTCATTATGCAAACTGTTTTTCTCAACCAGCTACTACGCGTATAGTGATGCGGTTTTCTTGGCACGTCTTGTCGAAGCAGAGATCGTGTCCCCTTATCATGGGATTCTCATCAATATGGGTGTAGGTAACCCAACCGTGCCATCAATTGTGGTGCTTGGGGAATAAGCGAGTTTACCGGGCAGGTGGGGAGGCGCATAGCTTCTTCCACCCTTATAAAGGGACAAGGACTCCTCCTTTTCACCCACGCCTTCTTCTTCCCTGCCCATCCATTCTTGCGCACTCGAGCTCTAGTGCCCAAGTTCGCATTTTCTCCGTAAAACCACTCCAAACATGTCTGGAGTAGGAGGCAAGTGGATGGTCTCCTCCGTTACGGAGGAGAACATTACGAAGCTCCGGGAAGCCGGATACCTGGCCGCAGACATCGCGCACCGGCTCCGAGACGAGGGGCAGATCGTCCCTACTCCAAGACCCCATGAGAGGGTTGTATTCCTCCCCCAATTCGTTCGCGGGCTGGGATTTCCCCTCCACCCGTTCGTCTGCAGGCTCATGTTCTACTACGAGCTGGACTTCCATGATCTGGCCCCCAATTTCATCCTCAACATTTCGGCGTTTATCGTCGTGTGCGAGGCCTTCCTCCGCATCAAGCCCCACTTTGGCCTGTGGCTGAAGACCTTTAACGTGAGGGCCAGGAAGCGGAGTGCGGAGGCGCCATGGTGGGAAAAATGCCAAATGTCACCTGGCTCGAGGGTCCTATGTGGATACCATGAAGGGGTGGCAATCGGGGTGGTTCTACATCACCGAGCCGCGCGACACCAACTAGGCGGCGGCCCCCGAATTTCGATCCGGCATCCCCACGCGGCTCACCTCCTAGAAAGAGAAGGGCATATCCTAGGGTTCATCAATGGAGCTGACCAGACTCCAAAACTGCGTAAGAAATATGATAAGCAAGAAAATCAAGCTCGTCAACGTAGTCCAGGTCATGCTCTTCCGCCAGATCCTTCTGTGTCAAGGACGGGCATTCAATATGTGGGAATTCGACCCGGCCAAGCACCAGACGCTGCGAGAGTTTTTTGACACGACGCGCCAAGACGTCTGGAGGGTGCTATTCAAGGCCGCCGAGGTACCTCCTCCCCTTACCGAGGATCGCGGACTCAGCGCAAAGCGCCCTGCCAATCCGGTAAGCTCTTTATATCTCATAAGATGTTTCTTTCCCCGGTATAATCATGTGGGGGATCTAAGCCTCCATGCCATTTGACAGGAATTGGTCGCGACAGCGGAGCAGATCGATTGTCCGGCCCCACTGCCCGAGGATCCAGCAAGTGCTCTCTTAACTGCGATGCTGGCTCCGGTGCCCTATGAGGCACCGAAGAAGAAGGCCACGGGGACCAGGAAAGGTCTCTGACGCAAGGTCATATCGGACTCATTGTCCGATAACACCGAGGCGCCCTCCTCCCACGAAAACGAGGAGGAGGAAGAGGAAAGTTCTCCCCCCTAGCCGGGGGAGACAAGAAAAGGAAGGCCGCCCCATCAGGGCAAGCCGAAGGGTCCAAGAAGGGAAGGAATCTCCTTCCGGACTGCTCCACGGCGGCCGCTGTTTGCGACGAGGCGCGGTTACCGAGGGACAAGCCCCTAGCAAAGTCCTAAGTATCCGGATACCATAATAGTTATTGGTATGTTTTATTTTATTGCTTCTTATCATGTCGAACGTGATCATGCATCTCATCCAAAGCCCATATTGATGTATCCTCTTCGGATGAGTCTTTGGGCCAGTCGGAGATGAATAGCGATTCACTCCCGACCGCCTCCTCCCCCCGCCCTACGGACGATGTCGAGGTGCTGTCTCAAAGGGTACCGAACCAAGGGGAGACAGTTTCGGAAGCGCCCCAAGGCGACATTCTGGACGCTGGGCGCACGAGGGGCAAGACTCCCATGGGCTCTAACACCGTGGGTAGCAAGTCTGTGCCGATGGCCTCTCTCCATCCAGGGTCATCGGACAATTTGCTGGAAGCCCTTCGTGGCGCTTCCATTAACGAAGAGCACCGCACTATCATGAGTCCGATGGTCAAGAAGATTCAGTCCACCAAAAGCAGACTGACTGAAGCCTGTGCCGGCCTCCTAACAGGCTTTGAGGTAAGTAGTCAAATTATGAGAAAATGTTATAGCATAGACAGTAGCCCCTGATGCTCTGTTTGGTGTTCTAATAGAAAAGCTGAACAGAGGATCAAATAATAATCACAGGAGTCTAATCAGAATATGTCTATGTGAATAAGCAGGCTTCACTTCTGGCCGCTGCCGCTCACACGGCGGAGGTCTCCGCACTGAAGCGGGACCTTGAGCAGTATGAGGAAGAGCTCAGCCTTACCAAGAGGCAGCTCGAAGAAAACAAAGGTAAGTGATACCTCGTATGTTTATTGATAAAAAAGCAAACTTGTCATTGGATCACAGGATCGTCATGAATTTTTCTAGGGGCCACGACCGAAGTGGCAGCCCTGAAGAAGGCGCTGTCCGAGGCCGAAAGCAAAGCGGCCAAGGAGCGCACCGAGTGTGAGAAGTAAGAGGCCTGAGTTGGCGAGTTTTAGCAAGAGCTCCGGGAGTTCGTCAAGAAGTACGAGTCCTTGTAGCATGACTCTAAGACACAATGGTCCGAGCTTGCGAAGGCCCTCGAGAACGCGCAAAATGCCAAGGCCGAAGCCCAAAAGGCCCTCCAGGAAATTGAGGCGGTCAAGAAGATAGCGGCGGGTAAGGCATTCATTATGCAAAGCAAGCATGTGAAGGAAACTTTCCTTTTACTTACCCAAATTTGGAGTTCTCTAGGAGTGTTCGCAGACCTACCCCGCAGTGTGTCGGATGCATGGAGTTCTACCGGGCCAAGCAAGGGAGATCGATGGAGAAGTTGTTCTGGTATCAGTATACTGGGACCAAACATCCGATGCCCTTGAGCGACCAGGTGAAGCAACTGGTCGAGCTTCACAAGGCGGTCGAACTGGCCATGAAAGGCCTCATAGTTCGGATGTGGCCTGGTGAGCCCCTGCCTGGCAGCTATTTCGGCTTGGTAAGGCAGCTCGTGAACGCCTGCCCGTAGTTTGAAGTCATAAGGCGGTCCGTCTGCATTGAGGGTGCGCGTAGAGCTTTTGCCCGGGCGAAAGTGCACTGGGCGAAGATGGACGACGAAAAGCTGGTGAAGGAAGGGCCGCCGGAGGGCAAGGACCATCGCCACCCCGAAAAGTATTATGACAGCGTCCTGAAGGGTGCTCGCCTTGTGGCAGAGGAATGTACTAAGGATGTAATATTCGAATGAATGTACGTTCTGATCCTATAATGTGAACCAAGTTCATGTGCGCTATGTAGCGCTTGTTTGATTTAAAATATTACCTTCTGTGCGACCCTTTATAAAATTTGAGAGTTGGCCAGTCATCGGCTTCTGCCCCCATGTAACTAGTACTGAGGTGTTCGGGATAAACCTGATCACTATTTGTCCCAGTTGTGGGTCCTTCGAAGGAGGTGTTCAGCACAACGAACCAGGCAATCGGACTATAAAGCTTTATCACTCTCACTTAGCCATAGAAGTCTACAATTTTAAATTTTGGCAAAGCCCCTGGTATTCGGAAGGCCAAACTTGGGGCGCTATGTACGCCTAAGTCGGACAAGACCGACTCCTCACCCGAAGCGAAAAAAATCTTTAAGGATTTGAGACCTCTCAAATAGTGACCAGCTCTCGCCGCATCATGATAGTCAGTTTTCGGCTTTCTCTACTGAGGTGCTCGTCCGGAATAACCGGGACACAATCGCAATAGTTTTCCTAGTGCTACCTTAGCCGATATAGCGGAACGTAAGGTACCAAAACATGGGAGCCGGGCGAACCCAACTATTGACCCAAGACATGATTCGGAGCTGATGCATATAATGCTATAAGTTTGGGGTGCCGCACTGTCAAAAGTGTTCGGACTTTTCTTGCCGTGTTATGGGGCACACTGAAGCCCCTGGCGCACTGTACATACCAGAATGTACGGGTGCAATTTGTCGTAAATAAGCAGACAGGAAAAAGGACGAAGAAATGTAATCATAAGCTAACGTTGTACATTGTTATTGAAATGATACATCAAAGCATATGTATACAAGTAGTGCAATAAGCAAAAATAGGACTATTTGACATGTCCTATCTGAGGGCAAGCTGCGTGTGGGTATGTAAAACAGGTATAGTGATCGTTATCAGAGACCACTTGGGGATTCCCTTGTACGTCAAAGCTTCTTGCTTCCTTGGTGTTTCCTTCCCGTGACGGGTCCGAAAATCAGACTACCGGAGAGGGCCTTTGGAGAGTAGGGGCCTGAAAGGAAGAAAATGTTAAAGGTATACAGGCCCTGAAGTAGTTGAGCCGCATTATGGGCTATGTCGTGGCCGTGCCTCCGCCTATGCCCATGGTATCTTGAGTGCGTAATTATGTACGCGCGACACTAATTTCGCCGCTTGAATGGGACTAGGACGGAGGCCGAACTGCTAGGCAAGCTCTAAACGTGCCTGGCGATCCTCTTGCAGGGTACTCCAGACTCGCTTGAAGGTGTCCGGGGTCTTTTTCTCTGAATTGGCGGTTTGCCTCATAAGGATGCTTTGTGCTTCTGCTGCGAGGGCCGCAGTGTGTTCCTCCATGCGGAGTGAGTGCTCTGTGTTTCCATTAACTGTTATAACCCCGCGAGGTCCTGGCATTTTGAGCTTGAGGTATGCATAATGCGGTACCACATTGAATCTAGCAAATGTGGTTCGTCTGAGCAGTGTGTGATAACCGCTGCGGAAGGGGACGATATCAAAGATTAATTCCTCGCTTCGGAAGTTATCCGGAATCCGAAGACCACTTCCAGCGTGATTGAGCCCGTGCAACAGGCCTCTACACCTGGGATGACACCTTTAAAGGTGGTTTTGGTGGGTTTTATCCTTGAGGGGTCTATACCCATTTTGCGCACTGTATCCTGATAGAACATGTTCAGGCTACCGCCACCGTCCATAAGGACCCGAGTGCGGTGAAATCCGTCAATGATGGGGTCAAGGACCAATGGGGCAGAACCGCCATGACGGATACTGGTGGGATGGTCCCTGGGATCGAAGGTGATCGGACAAGAAGACCACAGGTTGAACTTTGGGGCGACTGGCTCCAATGCATAGACATCCCTTAGTGCATGCTTCTGTTCCCTCTTGGGAATATGGATTGCGTATATCATGTTTACCGTTTTCACTTGTGGAGGAAATTTCTTCTGCCCTCCTGTGTTCAGCGGCCGGGGATCCTCCTCGTCGTCTCTATGCAGCCCATTTTCCTTATTTTTGGCATTCAACTTGCCGGCCTGTTTGAACACCCAGCATTCTCTGTTGGTGTGGTTGGCTGGTTTATCGGGGGTGCCGTGAATTTGACACGAACGATCGAGTATGCGGTCCAAACTGGACAGTCCCGGATTGCTTCTTTTGAACGACTTTTTCCGCTGACCGGATTTAGAGACACTGAATCCGGCATTAACTGTCGTGTCTTCGGCGTTGTCATCGTTGTTGCGGCGCTTGTGCCTGTTACGATGTGGCCTGCCGTTGCTATCTTTGGCATCTGAATTGCCAGGGTTTCTTGATGTGTTGTTGTTGTGAGCCAGCCAACTATCCGCGCCCGCACAAAAGCGGGTCATGAGTGTCGTGAGGGCTGCCATGGATTTTGGCTTTTCTTGGCCGAGGTGTCGGGCGAGCGACTCGTCGCGGATATTATGCTTAAATGCTGCTAAGGCCTCGGCATCCGAACAGTCAACAATTTGGTTCTTTTTAGTTAGGAACCGAGTCCAGAATTTCCTGGTTGATTCCCCTGGCTATTGGGTTGTGTGACTCAAGTCATCGGCATCTGGTGGTCGCACATAAGTGCCCTGGAAGTTGTCAAGGAATGCATCTTCCAAATTCTCCCAACTGCCAATGGAGTTTGCCGGCAAGCTATTGAGCCAATGCCGAGCAAGCCCTTTGAGTTTTAATGGAAGGTACTTGATGGCATGTAGATCGTCACCGCGGGCCATGTGGATATGGAGGAAATCTTTGATCCATACCGCGGGGTCTGTTGTGCCATCATGTGATTCGATATTCACGGGTTTAAAACCTTCTGGGAACTCTTGATCCATTACTTCATCAATGAAGCATAGGGGGTGTGCGGCGCCTCTGTGCCAGGCTATATCACGACGCAATTCATATGAGTCTTGTCTGCTGTATTCAGCCTCGCCGCATTTGCTTTTAGTGTATCTGGCATGACGGTCGTCGTCACGCGTTGGGGAGCACTCCCATGATCCGTAGATCGATCTTGTAAGTCCTGCTTTGTTTTCCAATACGTCTCGCAGGTCCTGCGTGTTGCCTCGGGCCTTTGTGTTTTTAATTGACTGCCGACGGGGTGCGAGCTGGACTTCGGCCTAATATGTCGCTTTGTCTCGGCCATGAGGTGGTTGGTCAGCCGCATCATACGCTGGGAGCGTAGGCTTTAATGCTTCCTCCTCGAGTTGGGATAGCAACATGCGCTTTGGGTAACTTTTGGTTGGGCGTTCGAGTTTGTATTCCTCGGCCGCCAGGACCTCGGTCCATCTATCCGCTAGCAGATCTTGGTCAGCTTGAAGCTATTGTTGCTTTTTCTTCAGGATTTTTGTTGTGGCTATAAGCCGGCGCTTGAAGCGCTCCTGTTCGGCGGGATCCTCAGGCAAGATAAATTCGTCGTCGCTGAGGCTCACCTCGCCTTCGGAGAGAAGCATGTAATTGTCATCCTCTGATTCTCCGTCTCCTGCCTGTTCCTTAGGGCTGGCTTGCCCATCCTCCCGCTCGAGGCCTGGCTAGAGGGGATTGTATTCGTCTTCGGCGCTATCCGCAGCGTTATTGTCTCTTGTGTCGGTATTGCCGTTTTTGCTATGGCGGGGCTTAGAGCGGCGCCGTTGACGCCGATGCTTAGATTGCTTCTCGGGGGGATTATCCTCTGTTGCCTTATTGCCATCGCTTTCTTTGGGGGTGTCCACCATGTATATATCATATGATGAGGTGGCAGTCCAACGCCCTATGGGCGGTGGTTCCTGCTCTTCTACATCGTCGTCCATACCGTCGATGTCTTCGGAGCCGAAATCAAGCATGTCGGTTAAGTCGTCGACAGTGGCTATTAAGTGGGTGGTGGGTGGGGAATGAGTTTCTTCATCGTCCGCTTCCCACTCAAGCCAGACATAGTTCGGCCAAGGGTCTCCTGACAAGGAGAAAGATTTCAATGAGTTTAGCAAGTCACCCAAAGGCGAATGCTGAAAGATATCCGCGGAGGTGAACTCCATGATCGGTGCCCAATCAGATTCGATAGGCACGGACGCGGGCGGTTCAGAGCCCGTGGCCGGGGATGAATCCAAGGGTCCGGCAACACAGGTCTCATAGGGGATGAAGTCAGTATTCGGCTCTATCACCACTGAGCGTGCGGCCTCCGTGGCGGGGTCTATACACACGTCCTCGGACGGCACGATCTGCTCCGGATCGAAGACCGGAGTAGCCACAAGTGTGATCTCCCGAACACCGTCCGACGGCAAAGTTAAGTCATGCATGTCGAGACTGTGCGGTGCACCTGACATGGGCTCGAATCCGTCGAAGATCAAGTCTCCACGGATGTCAGCAGTGTAGTTTAAACTTCCAAACCTAACCTGATGGCCGGGGGCGTAGCTCTCGATCTCCTCCATATGGCCAAGCGAGTTAGCCCGCAGTACAAAGCCGCCGAATACGAAGATCTGTCCAAGGAGAAAAACCTCACCCTGGATCGCATCGTTGCCGATGATCGAAGGAGCCATCAAGCCTTATGGCGACGACACAGCGGAACTCTCAATGAAAGCACCAATGTCGGTGTCAAAACCGGCGGATCTCGGGTAGGGGGTCCCGAACTGGGCGTCTAAGGCGGATGGTAACAAGAGGCAGGGGAACACAATGTTTACCCATGTTCGGGCCCTCTCGATGGAGGTAATACCCTACATCCTGCTTGATTGATCTTGATGATATGAGTATTACAAGAGTTGATCTACCATGAGATCGTAGAGGCTAAACCCTAGAAGCTAGCCTATGATTCTGATTGTTCTTGTCCTATGGACTAAACCCTCTGGTTTATATAGACACCGGAGGGGGCTAGGGTTACACAGAATCGGTTACAAGGGAGGAGATCTACATATCCGAATTGCCAAGCTTGCCTTCCACGCAAAGGAGAGTCCCACCCGGACACGAGGCGAAGTCTTCAATCTTGTATCTTCATAGTCCAATAGTTCGGCCAAAAGTATATAGTCCGGCTGTCCGAGGACCCCCTAATCTAGGACTCCCTCAACCACGTCTTGAGAACTTCTAGAATTTTCTCATGGGCATTGCTATCTCCTGGCTCAGTTCTTCAGGATCACCAAGGCTGCAACTAGAATCTTCATCTTCGGATTCAGAGACTGCCTTGGCCTTCAGTGCGCGAAATCGACCATAGCTTGGTCCGTAGAGATCTCTCTTCACAACAAGTTGAAACTCATGGGTATTAAGCCTCTCGAGGATATTAGCAGGATCAAGTGACTTGTAGTCTACACGTTCTTGAATCATTAGTGCAAGAGTGTCAAATGAGGAATCAAGCAATCTCAGCAATTTCTTCACCACCTCATGGTCGGTGATGTCAGTGGCACCAAGTGCTTGAAGCTCATTTGAGATGTCAGTGAGGCGATTGAAGGTTTGCTGAACATTTTCATTGTCAAGTCTTTTGAAGTAGTTGAAGAGCTTGCGAAGAACGTCAACTCGAGAGTCACATTGTGTTGAGACTCCATCGTTGACCTTGGACAGCCTATCCCAGATAAGTTTAGCTGTCTCCAAAGCACTCACTCTGCCATACTGCCCTTTCCTCAGATGGCCACATATGATATTCTTTGCTTGAGAGTCGAGTTGCTTGAATCTCTTCACATCAGCAGCATTAATTGTAGGAGTGATGGAGGGAACGCTATTTTCCACAACGTACCAAAGATCGTTGTCAATTGCCTCAAGATGCATTCGCATCTTATTTTTCCAGTAGGGGTAGTCTGTCCAATCGAAGGTAGGACACCCAGCCGAGACCTTGATCATGCCTGCAGTCGACATAACTAAAACTCTAGGTGGTTAAACTAAAATCACACAAAACAAGGGAGTACCTTGCTCTGATACAAATTGAAAGGGCATTATATCGACTAGAGGGGGTGAATGGACGATTTTTACAAATTCGTCACTGAGGAATTTCTCGGTGAGGAAATTCCTAAGTCAAGAACAACTAACATCAGAATAAGTACTCAGATAAAGCGTAACAGAGTAATAACACAGTCATCATGATGAAATGAAAACAAGAAAAGAGTACAAGAAGCGTATAAACAGGATAAGCAGGCTGAAGATAAAGTAACTAAAGAATTAAGGCTGAAGAAATTGAATGAAGAATTAAGGCTGAAGAAATTGAGAAAGTCTTCAGTCAAAGTATTCAAATAGTAACGATCAAGTTCATCAACTCATGAATGAGGAAATGAAAGGCTTGAGGAAATAGAACCAGTAGCTTGGTGAAGACGATGATTTGGTAGACCAGTTCCAACTGATGTGACGGTCGTACGTCTGGTTGGAGCGGCTAGGTATTTAAACCTGAGGACACACAGTCCCCACCATATTCTCCTTGAGCTAAGGTCACACAGATCTCGCCCAATCACTCGTGGTAAGTCTTCATGTGACTTCCAAACCTTCACAGACTCAGTCACTCGGCGATCCACAATTTCCTCTTGGATGCTCTAGACCATGACGCCTAACCGTCTGGAGGATGCACAGTCCTCAAATGTAACAAGCGTAGGTTCCACACAGGAACAATCTCTTCAGTGATGCTCAATCACTTTGGGTTTGTAGGTGTTTGGGTTTGGGTTTTTCCTCAATTTATGATTTTCACTCAAAGTCCTCGGAGGATGGGGTGCTCTCAATGACAAGTGTCAGTTTCTCTCGGAGCAGCCAACCAACTAGTGGTTGTAGGGGGCAGCTATTTATAGCCTAGGGAGTAGCCCGACATGATAAGACATAAATGCCCTTCAATGATATGACTGTTAGGTGGGTAGATATTTTGGGACAGCTAGCGCATAGCACAGCAACGGTCGGAAATTTGAATATCAAATTCCTCAGGGTATCATGTTCCTCACTTGTAGGCAATCCACAATGGAGAATTCCTAACTCCCCAGTCAGGACAAATTCCTCAAATACCAGAAGAACTTTGTCTCTGTCACTAAAGAAATTGACTGAACTGTATGAGATTTCCAATAGATTCACTCGAAAGGATTGGGTAGGTGTAGGTATTTGAGATGAGCATCACTTGGACACTTTTCCTTAGTTTTACCTTGACCCCCATTAATAGTACGGTGCTTCCTATGACTCAAGAAAGAGAAAATGAAACTACGAAAACAAATGTCTTCACGCTTCACAATCCTCGCATGAATATCAAGTCTTCAAGGTCACGCCAATTTCCTCACTTTCAAAGTCTTCAAGAAAACCAAAGTCTTCAGCTGAAGACATTCATTTTAGGGGTCGACTTTCATCGTAAATATCAAACTACTTATAGACATGTGTACACTTACAAACATATTAGTCCCTTAACCTATAAGTATTCAATACACCAAAATCACTAAGGGACACTAGATGCACTTACAGCAATGTTGTAGGTTTTTTTGTATATATTCCATCCTCCTATCATGCACTTGCCTTACATCAAAGTAGTGTTTGTCTGTATCATGCATCAACCAGTTATGCAGGGCTAATTTTATTCATTTTCTTGTGGTTTTGATTTCAGAAGGCAATATCAAAAAAGAGGAAGGAAAAGAGTAAGTTAGGGGATGTTGGTGGTCCTCCGGACCGATGCAAACGGATACTCTCTAGATTTGCCACTACTATTGCTAATGCAGTTGAAGTCCCAAGTCTACATGATGAGTCCATCTCCCCTACTCCACCATCGCAGGTGCTTGCTCTAAGTTGACAGTGTGATAATTGGTTTCATGTTACATATGTTGTCTAGCCTATATTTCTTCTATTTTGATTAAATTCCACCTATTGAGTTTATACGTTATACATGTGCATATGATATGCCTTTCTGTGTCTAGAATACACTGCATCCATCTATCATACCATGTTCTTACATCAAAGTACTATTGTTGTGTATCCCACATCAGTCATTCATGATTGGACACTTTTAACATGGTAGTTTGATAGTGGTTGCATCTTGCAATGATTTCTAGGTTGTACTGCTTCTAATTTTTCGAAATGCCACTTATGACAAGACACTTTTAACTTGGCAGAGAGATATTGGTTGCGTCTTTCATATGGTGTCTAGCTTGCATTACTTCTATTTTCTTGAAAAACCTTCCGCTTAGTTTACACATTGTAGCTGTCAATATGTCACGCCATCCTGTTTTTCTTACATATTCCATCCTCATACGGTTGTCTTACATCAAAATATTGCTTGCTTGTATCATGCATCAATGAGTTCTGAAGAGCAATTTTATTCTTTTGTGTTGTGGGTATGGCTTGACATGGCAAAGTAAAAAAAGAGCAAGGAAAAGAATATAGTAGGGAATGGTGTTACTCATCTGGTGCAACGGAAAAGGATCTGCCCTCGAGATTCTGCTGGTACTTATAGTGTAGTAGAAGGTCCAAGTCCACCGGCTAAATCTACAAACACAGTATCACCTGCTCCACCAGCTGTAGCATCCACTTCAACTGTACCAGCATCTCAATGATTTACTTGTTCGTTTGCTCCGCAACTGGCCAGTTCCCAAGCTGCCTTCACACCTAACACTACTTCCGAAGCACTGCTGACACAACAGAACTTGGCAAGATCAGATGAACCTCATGAGCATCAATACCAAGATGGTAGCTGACTGAGTCAAGTTGCAGTTACGTGCTCCTTTATATGTACTCTCACAGTTTGATGTGCACTAACACTTTTCACATTCGTTGTTGAACTAGCACCACGGCGCAAGCGGAAATAGACATCAGGGATAATGCTTGAAAGATTAACAAAATCTAAAGGAGGAAGAATAGAGATCCATTTTGAGGCAGGTTTAAAAAGGCCACGTGATGCTATAGAGTCAGCCAAGTTAGTATCAGAGGCAGCCGTTGCCATTAGGTGTCATGCACGTATCCTCCCAACGTGGATCCAGTACAAGAATGTGAAAGACGATACCTAGTTTAACACCTTCCTTGACTATTTATCCATAAGTAATGTTATTCATCACAATTTGTGATATTGTCTTGCTCTGTCCCATACTTTCTAGCTTCCTCCTAATAAGACTCACATTATTTTTTCAACATATGAGGTTCAAGTTGGATCCAAAAGATGATGCAACTAAATAAGCATGCACTCATGTTTTTCACTCTGCTCTGCGACGGTATCGGTGTCACCTTAGAAGAATTCACTTTGAAGGCAAGGCTAACAATGAAATCGCCCAAACATCTCTAGTGGAATATATTACAGATTAAGACTAGACAACCCTTGTTAAACACTAGTCTGGTCCAAAGTATCAGGTAGGGTATATGTATTTGATCAGATCACATATTGAACTTGTATTTACATATGTGCCTTACAAGTGTATCTTCTTCTAGGATAACTGTTTGAAGAACAAGACCAACCATTCTAAAGTGAAATTCCAACAGAGAATAGGATCTTGTAGCTATATTGCACATTGTGAGGCTCTTGTAAATAGCTGCTAGTTCCTTCTTTTTTCTGTGCCATGTTATCGTATCCATATTGACCTGTTCCAAATATAGAGGAAAGCCCATGCGGAACAAAAAGAACCTGAACTGAATGTAGTGCAAATCTTCAAGGATTGCCACACCAGCAAGATGAAGGGCATGAGCACACCAGTTCAAGCCATTGTTGTAAGTCCTTACTCCTCCAGCCTTTGAACTGCTTGTTATTGTGACGTGTTCATTTAACTACTTGGTTTGCAGCCAATGTCAGTTACTTTGTTCACTTTTATACACAGTTGTCTTAACGTATCATTTCACCTTACATGATTTAAAAGAGATGAAGGATATTCTTTTGGTCTTGATCTATAATCTAGTTGTGATGTTCACGTGCCCACACAATAATACAATAGCATGTTTGTTTTATATCTGTTTGCCTATGATATGAATGATGTCATACTATGTTCATCCTACTTTAAACCATGTCTCTTTATCCTTAGATGTCAATGAATGTGAGGACATAGACAATACAGTAGGCATTTATCCTTAAATGTCAACGAATGTGAGGAAATAGACAATATAGTAGGCATGCTACATGGACATATGTTTCAAAAGTGATTTTATTAGGTAGTTGGCACTACAATACATGCTAATGTATTACAGTAGTTCATCAAAATAAGTTATGTATAACCCTGAAACCTACTTTGTTTGTTTTTGTCTCCTTAGTAACTTATCTGGTACACTAATATACAAGTTCAAACTTTCGGCAAGCTATGGAATAAATGATTGAACAGCCACAACCACCTGAAGGTGACGAGGCTACCACAGGCACAATGTCACCTCTTGCTGCAATGCGTCAGCATCTCTCCACTAACACTCAAAAAGCACCTTCCTGCGTAATTCTGGGTTGGTTGTCAAGGTAACCTCATTCAAATCACCTACTGAACAAAATCTTTCGGCTAGACAGAGTGATATATCTATGCTCCAGACACAAGTCCAATCCCTATTGGAGGTCATTTCAGAAACAAGAATAGTGGTTGACAAATGTCATCAAGATATAAATGAATGGTTTTGAAACTAGACTATCAGACATTTCCTTCATTGTTCAAGAGCAATGGTGGAAAAAGGGGAAGATCATGCTACTCCATCAGATTCTACAGCCTGAAACATTAGCACTCGGGTCAAATGGTTTGTGCTTCTATACATCTGATGGTTCTTTTATCTACAAGGACTGTAAACTTTATGCCAATAGGCCTTTTGTTGTATGGCTGGAATTTATTTTTTTGTGACGCAAAATTTATCGTGTTGCCAAAGGTTGTAGATATTACGACGCTATTTTGTTATAGTTTAGGTAATGTATTCGACCGAAAGCTTCGTAGGAGCCCAACCTGCCAACATTCGTCGGGCCCATTCCAATTGGGCTAAAAACGATTATGGGTCGTACTTTGCATGTAGCCCACTAAAAATATCTGGGCCTAAATCAGCATAAGCTTTCATATTTTTGGTAGGCATGTGCTCATAGTGGGCCTTTAACAGGCCTAAACATAATTTGGGCCCTCGGTAATAATAGGCCGTTAACATGTGTAAATATCTCGAGCCCATAAATAACATGGGCCTTTAATAGGCTAAAAGTGACATTGGGCCCTGATTGTGCCAAATTACCCACTGGTCATTAGCAGGCCGAAATATATCTCAACTTGTGGTGGCCCATTTACAACGCGGACCATTCACAGGTTGAAATTCAAATGGGTCGTAAATGCGCTGACCTACTACACGGGCCTTTAACAGGCCAGAAGTTCAGTCGGGCTTGATTAGTATCAGTTTTATATGGGTCGTTAATAGGCTCGATGTGACGTTGGGCCACTGATACGTCTCCAACGCATCTATAATTTTTGATTGTTCCATGCTGTTATATTATCAATCTTGGATGTTTTATAATCATTTTTAGTCATTTTATATCATTTTTTGGTACTAACCTATTGACATAGCGCCAAGTGCGAGTTGTTGTTTTTGCATGTTTTTTACATCGCAGATAATGAATATCAAACGGAGTCCAAACGCACCGAAACTTTTTGTGGAATTTTTATGGACCAGAAGACATCCAATGGGCCGGAGAAGCACCTGGGGGTGCCCTGAGGGCGCCACAACCCACTAGGGCGCGCCTGGGCCCCCAAGCGCGAACTAGGTGGGTTGTGCCCCACTTTAGTGGCTTCTAGCATCGCCTCTCTGCTCTATAAATACCCCAGTATTCCAGAAACCCTAGGGGAGTCGACAAAGTCGCCGCAGACTCCAGAACGACCAGATCCAATCTAGACACCATCACGGAGGGGTTCATCACTTCCATTGGTGCCTCTCCGATGATGCGTGCGTAGTTCTTTGTAGACCTTCGGGTCCGTAGTTAGTAGCTAGATGGCTTCCTCTCTCTCATTTGATTCTCAATACAATGGTCTCTTGGAGATCCATATGGTGTAACTCTTTTGTGGTGTGTTTGCTGGGATCCGATGAACTTTGAGTTTATGATCAGATCTATCTCTTTTTATCCATGAAAGTTATTTGAGTTTCTTTGATCTCTTATATGCATGATTGCTTATCACCTCGTATTTCTTCTCCGATATTTGGGTTTTGTTTGGCCAACTTGATCTATTTATCTTGCAATGGGAAGAGGTGCTTTGTAGTGGGTTCGATCTTACGGTGCTTGATCCCCGTGACAAAAGGGGAACCGACACGTATGTATCATTGCTACTAAGGATAAAACGATGGGGTCTATTTCTACATAAATAGATCTTGTCTACATCGTGTCATCGTTCTTATTGCATTACTCTGTTTCTCCATGAACTTAATACACTAGATGCATGCTGGATAGCGGTCGATGTGTGGAGTAATAGTAGTAGATGCAAGCAGGAGTCGGTCTACTAATCTTGGACATGATGCCTATCATTGCTTGGATATCGTCATGATTATTTGAAGTTCTATCAATTTCCCAACAATAATTTGTTCACCCACCGTTTGCTATTTTTCTCGAGAGAAGCCACTAGTGAAACCTACGGCCCCAGGGTCTCTTTCTCATGTTATTTGCCTTTGCGATCTATTTTATTTTCCTTTTGTTTTCAGATCCATAAAACCAAAAATACAAAAATACCTTGCTGCAATTTATTCTTATTATTTTATTTTGCGTTCGATCTATCAATCTACTATAATTTATTCACGTCCGTTTGCCAATTTCTGGCGCCGTTACCCGAAAGGGATTGACAACCCCTTTAATACGTCGGGTTGCGAGTATTTGTTATTTGTGTGCAGGTGCCATTTATGTGTTGTTGCTTGGTTCTCCTACTGGTTCGATAACCTTGGTTTCATCACTGAGGGAAATACCTACCGTCGCTGTGCTGCATCATCCCTTCCTCTTTGTGGAAATACCGATGTAGCTTCAAGCCGCTATCAAAAGGAATTTATGGCGCCGTTGCCGGGGATGATCTTCAACATATACCAGGTTCCTAATCACAAATCTCATCTCCACGCAATTTACATTATTTTCCATTTTCCTCTTCCCCACTTCACAAAAAAATGCCGTTTTATTCGCCCTCTTTTTTCGTTCGTCGTTTTCTTGTCGGATCTGTTTTTTAGTGCAATCTTGTTGTGTAGTCATCATGGCTCAAGAGAACACCAAGTTGTGTGATTTCTCAAATACCAACAACAATGATTTTATTGGCACTCCGCTTGCTCCCCCCGCCACTAGTGCAGAGTCTAGTGATATTAATACTGCTTTGCGGAATCTTGTTATGAAAGATCAATTTTCCAGTACTCCTAATGAGAATCCCGCGTCCCATCTTAATAACTTCGTGGAATTATGCGATATGCAAAAGAAAAAAGATGTGGACAATGATATTGTGAACATGGAATTATTTCCGTTTTCTTTGTGTGATTCTGCAAAAATTTGGTTTTCTTCTTTGCCTTGTAATAGTTTTGATTCTTGGAATAAGTGCAAAGATGCTTTTATCACTAAGTATTTTCTGCCCGCAAAAATTATTTCCCTTAGAACCCAGATCACGAATTTCAAGCAACTTGAACATGAGCGTGTTGCACAATCTTGGGAAAGGATGAAAATGATGCTAAGGAATTGCCCAACTCATGGGTTAAATCTTTGGACGATCATACAATTTTCTTATGCGGGATTGAATTTTGTTTCTCGTAATCTTTTAGATTCCGCCGCGGGTGGTACTTTTATGGAAATTACTTTGGGTTAAGCCACTAAATTGCTTGATAATATTATGGCAAATTATTCACAATGGCATACCGAAAGAGCTCCTACTAGGAAAAAAGTTAATTCGGTTGAAGAAATTTCTTCTTTGAGCGAAAAACTTGATGCTTTTATGAAATTGGTTGCTAGTAAAAGTGCTCCTATTGATTTTAATGATGTGCCTTTGTCTACTTTGATTGAGCAAAATAGTGATGCCATATATGTGAATCTTATCTCGCGAAACAATTTCAATAACAATGCTTATAGAGGTAATTTTAATCCCAGGCCTTTTCCTAGTAATTCCTCTAATAATTATGGTAATTCCTATGGTAATCCTTCTCATAATAATAATAATAGTAACACCTCTGATCTTGAGAATAATACTAAAGAATTTATCAACACGCAAAAAGTTTTCAATGCCACAATGGAAGAAAAGTTGAATAAGATTGATGGTTTGTCTAGAAGTGTTGATAGAATTTCTCATGATATGGAAAATATCAAGATGAAAATTTTTGTGCCTAAAGTTGAGGTATCAATTAAAGATCTTTGTGTTTCTATGGATGAAAGTAAGAAAAGGACTGCTATGCTTAGAGCTAGAAGAGAATTTTTAGAAAAAGCGTTTTCTAGTGATTACTTTCATAAAAGTGATGAAGATCTTAAAATGGTTGGTGTTTCTTCTATTGATTCCTTGTTTAGTAAAGTTAATATTTATGAAAAAGGGACTGGGGAAGAGTCAACTTTAGTTAGAAGGCGTCCCGATAATTCGGTAGGTGAAAATCTTGTTGAGAAAATTGATAAAAGTGGGTTTGAAGAGTCAAAACTTTAACTAGTGATGTGCCCGCTCTTTTGGATTACAAAGACTTTAATTATGATAGTTGCTCTTTGATTGATTGTATTTATTTGTTGCAATCCATGATAAATTCACCCCATGCTTATGAACAAAATAAATCTTTTACTAAATATATTGTTGAAGCTATGATGAAAGCTTTAGAAGAAAAGTTGGAATTAGAAGTTTCAATTCCTAGAAAATTGCATGATGAATGGAAACCTACTATCAAAGTCAAGATTAAAAATTATGAGTGTTTTGCTTTGTGTGACTTGGGTTCTAGTGTTTCTACAATTCTAAAATCTTTATGTGATGTGCTTGGTCTTACCGATATTGAAGAATGTTCTTTAAATTTGCACTTGGAGGATTCTACTATTAAAAAGCCTATGGGAATAATTAGTGAGGTTCTTATTCTTGCAAATAGGAACTATGTGCCCATAGATTTTATTGTTCTTGATATTGATTGCAATCCGTCTTGTCCAATTATTCTTGGTAGACCGTTTTACGCACTACATGTGACGTGATTGATCTGAAAGAAGGCAATATTAAGTTCCAATTTCCCTTGAGGAAGGGTATGGAACACTTGCCTAGAACAATAATTAGGCCACCATATGAATCTATCATGAGGGCATCTTATGGATCTCGAAACAAATATGACAAAACTTAGATCTTTTCTTTATGCCTAGCTAAGGGCATAAAACTATAGCGCTCGTTGGGAGGCAACCCAATGAATAAAATTTATTTTTTGCTTTTTGCTTTCTGTTCTTGAGTGTTAGCACAATTATGTTACTGTTATGATTGTGTTTTTGTGTTTTAATTAGTGTCTGTGCCAAGTAAATCCTTTATGTTCTTCTTAGGTGATAGTTGTTCGATCTTGCTGAAAAACAGAAACTTTTGCGCTCACAAAAACAATTCTCATTTCTAACCAGGGAGCGATAAAATACCAATTATTTTTACAGAATATTAATATACAAATTGCCCATGTCGTCCTAATTCTTTAGAGTTTTTAGAGTTACAGAAGTATTCGGAATATCCAGATTGCTATAGACTGTTATGTTTTTTTACAGATTCTGTTTTCTTTGCATTGTGTGCTTGTTTTGATGATTTTATGGTTTTCTTTGATGAGTTTTTGCCATAGAAA
Source organism: Triticum urartu (assembly GCF_003073215.2). Classification (NCBI taxonomy): domain Eukaryota; kingdom Viridiplantae; phylum Streptophyta; class Magnoliopsida; order Poales; family Poaceae; genus Triticum; species Triticum urartu. Next base: position 118,510,000 of record NC_053026.1, on the reverse strand, counting down.
AGTTGAAATACAGTAGATATAATGCAAGAACAAAATATGAATTGGTTTTCTACAGCACTTATAGTAGTGATTTGTTTTCTTATACTAACGGATCTCACGAAGGTTTTGTTGAGTTTTGTGTGATTGAAGTTTCAAGTTTTGGGTTATCTTACAATGGATGAAGGAATAAGGAGTAAGAAGAGCCTAAGCTTGGGGATGCCCCGGCATACCAAGCTATTATCCAAAGAGAGCAAGCAACTAAGCTTGGGGATGCCCTGAGTGGCATCCCCTCTTTCTTCTAATGACTATCGGTATTTTACTCGAAGCTATATTTTTATTCGTCACATACTATTTGTTTTGCTTGGAGCGTCTTGTATGACATGAGTCTTTGCTTGTTTTATTTTGTGTTTTCAGTCTTGATCCATTGCTGGACACACCTATTTGAGAGATCCAAAATATGACATGACCTACTAGAATTACTCTCTATGCTTCACTTAATTTTTTATGAGCTATGGATTTGCTCTAGTGCTTCACTTATATCTTTTTGAGCATAGTGTGCTTTAGTATTTTTGAAGAAATGCTCTCTTGCTTCACTTAGATTTATTTGAGAGTTAGTAAAAAAATTAAGAAATTCTCTCTTGATTCACTTAAATTAATTTGAGAGAAAGACATATTATGCTCATGATCTTCACTTATATTTGTTTGAGTTATCAAAAGCAACACATGAAAATTAGTCCCAAAGTGATAGATATCCAAGAAGGATATAATAAAAAATTTCATGAAGATCACTGGACAAATTAAACTTGATTCTTAGTAATAGTTTTGAGATATGATGATGCGATATGTGAGTCGTCTTGATGAGTAATTATGCTTTAGTAAGAATATTGGTCATAAGGTTTGTGATTCGCTATGCAAGCACGAAAGTCAATAGTCATGCAATGAAATTATATCCTACTTGCGGTGCATTATTCAGTGTTAATTATGATTAATGCTCGCTTATGAGATTATTCGTTTTTTGGTTGGTAGCTTCTCAATCTTTTGCTAGACTTCATTTTGCACTAAGTATGATCACTACTTGTGCATCCAAAATCCTTTAAACCAGTTTTGCCACATGAGTCCACTATATCTACCCATATGCGGTATTCTTTTGCCTTTTTAAGCAAATTTGTATGTGCCATCTCTAATATTCAAAATAAATTTCCCTTTTGTGTGCTCGTACAGCTTGCGAGGTGGTGAGGGGTGGCTAATATTTTCCATGCTAGATGTGTTATTCTCACGATGAGTGTTTATTCACTTGTCTTTGCACGAGAGAAAGGCAAAGGTATTAGGGATGCCCAGTCCCGACATAAAAAATGAATTTACTTTATGTTGTCAAATAATAAATTTCTTAGGAAGTGTTGGTATGGAAGGCACCCGTGGATATGGTTAGCCATGGAAAGTGAAAGTATGGTGGAAAAAGGAATAAACTTTATTTTCTGTTTGGGAACCGCCTATGATATATCTAGCATGGAAAGTGTTGGGAACTCTAAGTCATTTTTGTTGGTGAGAAAATTATGCCTCTCAAAATATTTTTATCTCTCAATTTTCGCTTTGAACTCTGGCACCTCTACAAATCCCTACTTCCCTCTGTGAAGGGCCTTTCTTTTACTTTATGCAATTTTTATTTTTGAATTTGAGACTCCATCTTCTCTTACAAAATCACCAATTAGGAGGCACTATGATCGTACTTGAGCATTGGATGTAGTTAATATGCGAGTGTGTTTCATGAATGGATCAATGATTGAGCATGATGGGCTAGGGATAGCTTATTTTAGCATTGATATTTTGAAAGACATGGTTGCTTGTTGATATGCTTGAGTATTTAAGTTATCATGTCAAAACTAGACTATTGCTTTGAACAATATAAAAGTCCAAATGTCCATGCTATAAAGAAAGTAATATGATATGACATGTTAGGCAGCATTCCACATCAAAAATTCTGTTTTTATCATTTACCTACTCGAGGACGAGTAGGAATTAAGCTTGGGGATGCTGATACGTCTCCAACGTATCTATAATTTTTTATTGTTCCATGTTGTTATATTCTCAATCTTGGATGTTTTATAATCATTCTTAGTCCTTTTATATCATTTTTTGGTACTAACCTATTGACATAGTGCCAAGTGCAAGTTGCTGTTTTTTGCATGTTTTTTACATCGCAGATAATCAATACCAAACGGAGTCCCAAACGCAGCGAAACTTTTTGTGGAATTTTCATCGACCAGAAGACATTCAATGGGCCGAAGAAGCAGCTGGGGGTGCCCCAAGGGGGGCACAACCCACCAGGGCACGCCTGGGCCCCCAGGCGCAACCAAGTGGGTTGTGCCCACCTCAGTGGCCTCCCGCACCACCTCTTTGCTCTATAATACCCCAATATTCTAGAAACCCTAGGGGAGTCGACGAAAATCAATTCCAGCCGCCACAGAGTCCAAAACCACCAGATCCAATCTAGACACCATCACGGAGGGGTTCACCACTTCCATTGGTGCCTCTCCGATGATGCGTGAGTAGTTCTTTGTAGACCTTCTGGTCCGTAGTTAGTAGCCAGATGGCTTCCTCTCTCTCGTTTGATTCCCAATACAATGGTCTCTTGGAGATCCATATGATGTAAGTCTATTGCAGTGTGCTTGTTGGGATCCGATGAACTTTGAGTTTATGATCAGATCTATCTCTTTTTATCCAGGCAAGTTATTTGAGTTTCTTTGATCTCTTATATGCATGATTGCTTATAGCCTCGTGTTTCTTATCCGATATTTAGGTTTTGTTTGGCCAACTTGATCTATTTATCTTGCAATGGGAAGAGGTGCTTTGTAGTGGGTTCGATCTTACGGTGCTTGATCCCAGTGGCAGAAGGGGAACCGACACGTATGTATCGTTGCTACTAAGGATAAAATGATGGGGTCTATTTCTACATAAATAGATCTTTACTACATCATGTCATCGTTCTTATTGCATTACTCCATTTCTCCATGAACTTAATACACTAGATGCATGCTGGATAGCGGTCAATGTGTGGAGTAATTGTAGTAGATGCAGGTAGGAGTCGGTCTACTAATCTTGGACGTGATGCCTATCTAATGATCATTGCCTGGATATCGTCATGATTATTTGAAGTTCTATCAATTGCCCAATAGTAATTTGTTCACCCATCGTTTGCTATTTTTTCTCGAGAGAAGCCACTAGTGAAACCTACGGCCCCCGGGTCTCTTTCTCATATTATTTGCCTTTGTGATCTATTTTATTTGCCTTTTATTTTCAGATCTATTAAACCAAAAGTACAAAAATACATTGCTGCAATTTATTCTTATTAATTTTATTTGCCATACGATCTATCAATCTACAACAATTTATTCATGTATGTTTGCCAATTTCTAGCATCGTTACCCGAAAGGGATTGACAACCCCTTTAATACGTCAGGTTGCGAGTATTTGTTCTTTGTGTGCAGGTGCCATTTACATGTTGTTGCTTGGTTCTCCTACTGGTTCGATAACCTTGGTTTCATCACTGAGGGAAATACCTACCGTTGATGTGCTACATCATCCCTTCTGCTTTGGGGAGATACCGTTGTGGCTTCAAGCTGCTATTAGCGACATATGGCCCACGGATTTAGTTCGATGTTAATAGGCCAAAAATCACAACAGGTTGTAAGTGGCCCAAATCTACAGTGGGCCTCTAACAGGCCAAATTTCATACATGGCCGAAAATGACCTAAATCTTTCATGGCCGTTTATGGGCCGAAAGTTTCAATGGCCAATAAATGGGCCCAAATGAAGCAGGACCTTTAACAGGCTGGAAACACACCGGGCCGTAATTCGGCCCAAATACTTAGCGGGCGGTTAATGGGCCAGAAGTGACCATGGGCTGCGATGATGACAAGTTTAGAACAGGTCGTTGACGGGCCGATTTGATACTAGTCGTACGGGCCTTAACTACGAATGGGCCGTCTACAAGCAGGCCGTTAAGGGGCCAGCCTGCTAATTTTAACTAGGACAGCCTTTTTAACCTAGATGGGACGCTGTTGGGCCTTGTCACGTGTCGACGTATCATAGGAGCCTCCTGTCCATTGGGCGGTTGACATATGTCCTTTCCCGGTGCTGACACGTGGTTGCTTTAGCCAATGATAATCTTACACGTGGTAGAACCTCATTGGTTCCAGCTGTTAACGGGTTATCGGATCCGAACCAGAACCCGATAGCTTAACGGTCACCCGTTATGGTGGATGCCACATGTCATTTACCCTTGAAGAAAGCACTTCTATGACGCGCGATTTATCATCATGGAAGTGGACACTTCAGTGATGATAATTTTGGTAATGTCATGGAACACTTCTACGACAGCACAGGTATGACTATCTTGATTCCATCATAAAATCGTCATGGATGTACATGCATGACAGAAAACGTGACCTACTATGACAAACACGTATCATCACGGAAGTGTATTTTTTGAAGTGATAGTAGCATTGACGGTGTTCAAGAAAGGTCTACAAAAGATAATGGGACAAAAATCATCTTGTGGGGAACCAAAAACAAGAAAATCAGTAGGATAATTTATTTTCCCACACAAGACTTCAACATCTCTAACAATCCCAAGTGGTGTGATGGTGTGTCTATTAGCAAGTTTAATAGTAACATCTATGTCTTCTATTTCAGCGGGTGCTATGTCATTCATAATTTTTTGGCATAAAGTAAAAGGAATAGCACTCACGCTAGCACCTAAATCACATAAAACCATGATAACAGTGATCTCCTATTTTAGCTGAGACAACAGGCATGCCAACAACTAGTCTATGTTTATCTTTTTCATCGGGTTTGTCAATTCTAGTAGCTTCATCACAGAAGTAAATAACATGCCCATCTATATTTTCTACCAGGAAATCTTTAACCATAGCAACACTAGGTTGTACTTTGATTTGTTCAGCAGGTTTAGGTGCTCTAATACTACTTTTGCGAACCACAGTGAAACCTTAGCATGTTCCTTTATCCTAATAGGAAAGGTGGTTTTTCAATATAAGCAGTAGGCACAACTGGATCAACATTGTAAATAATAGTTTCATCTTTAGCTATGACTGGTTCTTTAACTTCTTATTTAATAGGGGTGATATTTAAACCACTTCTCCTTAGGGAGATCAACATGAGTAGCAAAAGATTCACAAAAAGAGGCTACTATCTCAGAGCCAAGTCCATATTTTGTGCTAAACTTGTGAAAAGCATTGGTATTCATAAACGATTTAACACAATCAAACTCAAGCTTAATACCTGACTCCTTACCTTTGTCGAGTTCCCACTCTTAAGAGTTGCGTTTAATTCTTTCCAAAAGATCCCACTTGAATTCAATAATCTTCTTCATAAAAGAACAAGTACAAGAAGCATCGAGCATGGATTGATCATCATGAGAAAGCCACGCATAATAATTCTGAATAATAATTTCTCTTAACAGCTCATGATTGGGGCATGAATATAACATTGACTTAAGCCTCCCCCAAGTTAGAGCGATATGTCCCCCTTCACGAGGCCTAAAATTATATATGTAATTCCGATCACGATGAACTAGATGCATAGGATAAATTTTTTGGTGAAATTCCAATTTCAATCGATTCCAGTTCCAGGATCCAATATCATCGCATGGCGTATACCATGCCAATGCTTTTACCTTCAAAGATAAATGGAAAACCTTCTTCTTAGCTTCATCTCTGGGCAAACCTGCAAGCTTAAATAATCCACAAATTTCATCTACATATATCAAGTGCATATCAAGATGTTCAATTCCATCTCCTGCATATGGATTAGCTAGCAGTTGCTCTATCATACTTGCAGGAATTTCATAACCAATAATTTCAGTAGGTGCGATAGGTTGAGGGGCAACTAATTGTGGTTCCGGTCGAGGTGAAGATACCCCGAACAAACCCCTCAAAGGATTGTTCTCCATAATAACAAGTGACAATAAATTTCAGCATGTAGTAATAATTTTTCCTTACCAATTTCCACTTACCAAGAGCGCTTCACTCCCAGCAACGGTGCCGGAAAAGAGCCTTGATGACCAACAAGTATAGGGGATCAATCATAGTCCTTTTGATAAGTAAGAGTGTCGAACCCAACGAGGAGCAGAAGGAAATGACAAGTGGTTTTCAGCAAGGTATTCTCTACAAGCACTGAAATTATAAGTAACAAGTAGTTTGATAACCAGATAAATTGTAATGAGCATATAACAGTAACGGAAAATAATATGCATCAAGGTAGGCAATCCTCTTGTGGCAAAGGACATGCCAAAACGGTCTCTCATGATAAGCAAAGTGTTCTTGAGGGTACACGGGGATTTCATCTAGTCACTTTCATCATGTTGGTTTGATTCGTGTTTGCTACTTTGATAATTTGATATGTGGGTGGACCAGTGCTTAGGTGTTGTTCTTACTTCAACAAACCTCCTACTTATGATTAACCCCCTCGCAAGCATCCGCAACTACGAGAAAAGTATTAAGATAAAATCTAACCATAGCATTAAACTTTTGGATCCAAATTGGTCTCTTATGAAGTAGCGCATAAACTAGGGTTTAAGTTTCTGTCACTCTAGCAACCCATCATCTAATAACTACTCCACAATGCATTCCCTTAGGACAAAATATGGTGAAGTTTCATGTAGTCGACGTTCACATGACAACACTAAGGGAATCACAACATACATATCATCAAAATATCAAACACATATCAAGTTCACATGATTACTTGCAACAAGATTTCTCTTGTGACCTCAAGAACAAAAGTAACTACTCACAAATGATAATCATGCTCAAGATTAGTGGGGTATAAAATAGCATAATGGATCTGAACATATAATCTTCCACCAAATAAACCATATAGTAATCAACTACAAGATGTAATCAACACTATTAGTCACCCACAAGCACCAATCTAAGGTTCCAGTACAAAGATTAAACACAAGAGATGAACTAGGGTTTGAGAGGAGATGGTGTTGTTGAAGATGCAGATGGAGATTGCCCTCCCCGAGATGGGAGAGTTGTTGGTGATGATGATCCGCCGGAGGGAAAAAGTGCTCCTGCCCAAGTTCAGCCTCGAGACGGCGGCACTTCCTCCCGAAAGTCCTCCCCTTATTTATTTTTCTAGGTCAAAATGACTTATATACCAGAAGAGGGGCACCGGAGGTGGGCCAAGGAGGGCACAGCCCACCAGGGCGCGCCTGGGGGGGCTGGCACGCCCAGGTGGGTTGTGCCCACCTAGTGGGCCTCCTCTGGTAGTTATTTGCTCCAGTATTTATATTGCAAAATAATTCTCCGTAAATTTTCCAGGTCCAGAATTCCAGCTGCCGGCATTCTCCCTCTTTGTGTGACCCTTGCATATTATGAGAGAACAGGCTTTAGAATTACTCTAAAAGGCATTATTATGCATAAAAACATAGTAAATAACAGTAGGTAAACATGATGAAAAATGGACATATCAGTGCTCCATCTAGTTCTACCTGATTCGCGATTATCTATATGAACAACAATCCCGTTTTGATCACCCTCAATCTTTGGAAGGACAAACTAGCAAAGCTCCATTTTTTGAAAAAGTAACCGGATCTATTATGGAAAGTTCACTAGAAATACAAATCGTCCCAAACATAATGAATTACACAAAGCTCCTTAGATCATGAAATGATCACGAGCTCTACATCGTCCTGCTCAAGCGACACAGGGAGAACTATACTAGCACCGCCACCTTCCAACCCTCCTCCTCCCCCTCGCTTCACCATCGCTTGAGTAGCCTGACAGTGAAGCCTGGGTAGGCTCTAGTGAGGGTGGTGGTGGGGCTTCTCCTTGGGAGGCGCACATGCAGATCCTACATCATAGCGTATCAGCGATGGCAGTTCAGCTTTATCCAACGCGCGGTGGGGTTGTGCAGGCGGCGTGATGTTCGCTTGAACTACATTGATATTTCCGCAAAGAGGAAGGGATGATGTAGCACAACAACGGTAGGTATTTCACTCAATGATGAGACCAAGGTTATCGAACCAGTAGGAGAACCACGCAACACTGCATAAATAGCTCCTGCACACAAAGAACAAATACTTGCAACCCTACGTAAGAGAGGGGTTGTCAATCCCTCACGGGTAAAAAGATAGGTAAAATTGTAGTAGATTGGATAAATGGATCTCGCGGGAACGTGAGATAAAATAAATAAAAATTTTAAAAAGATATTTTTGGGTTTTTGGATTAATAGATCTGAAAATATAAGCAAATAAAAATAGATCGTGAAGGCAAATATAATAAAGAAGATACCCGGGGGCCGTATATTTCACTAGTGGCTTATCTCGAGAAAAATAGCGAACGGTGGGTAAACAAGTTACTATTGAGCAATTGATAGAACTTCAAATAATCATGACGATATCCAGGAAATGATCATTATATAGCATCACGTCCAAGACTAGTAGACCGACTCCTGCCTGCATCTACTACTATTACTCCACACATCGACCGCTATCCAGCATGCATCTAGTGTATTAAGTTCATGGAGAAACGGAGTAATGCAATAAGAACGATGACATGATGTAGATAAGATATATTTATGTAGAAATAGACCCCATCTTGTTATCCTTAATAGCAACTATACATACGTGTTGGTTCCCCTTATGTCACTGGGATCAAGCACCGTAAGATCGAACCCATCACAAAGCACCTCTTTCCATTGCAAGATAAAAAGATCAAGTTTGCCAAACAAAACCCAAATATCGGAGAAGAAATATGAGGCTATAAGTAATCATGCATATAAGAGATCAAAGAAGACTCAAATAACTCTCATGGATAAAAACATAGATCTGACCATGAACTCAAAGTTCATCAGATCCCAACAAACACACCGCAAAAAAGAGTTACATCATATGGATCTCCAAGAGACCATTGTATTGAGAATCAAAAGAGAGAGAGGAAGCCATCTAGCTACTAACTACGGACCCGTAGGTCCACAAAAGACTAGTCACCCATCATCGGAGAGGCACCAATGAGGATGATGAACCCCTCCGTGATGGTGTCTAGATTGGATCTGGTGTTTCTGGAACTTGCGGCGGCTGGAATTGATTTTCGTCGACTCCCCTAGGGTTTCTGGAATATTAGGGTATTTATAGAACAAAGAGGCAGTGTGGGAGGCCACCCAAGTGGGAACAACCCACCTGGGCGCGCCTGGGGGCCCACACGCGCCCTGGTTAGTTGTGCCCCCCTCGGGGCACCCCTAAGGTGCTTCTTCGGCCCATTGGATGTCTTATGGTCCATAAAAATTCCACAAAAAGTTTCGCTGCATTTGGACTCCGTTTGATATTGATTTTCTGTGATGTAAAAAACAAGCAAAAAAATAGCAACTGGCACTTGGCACTATGTCAATAGGTTAGTACCAAAAATGATAGAAAATGATTATAAACATATAATAATGATAATATAACAGCATGGAACAATCAAAAATTATAGATACGTTGGAGACGTATCAACATCCCCAATCTTAATTCCTGCTCGTCCTCGAGTAGGTAAATGATAAAAACAGAATTTTTGATGTGGAATGCTGCCTAACATGTTCATCACATATTATTTCTTTTATAGCATGGACAATTTGAGTTTTATATGGTTCAAAGCAATAGTCTAGTTTTGACATGACGACTTTAATACTCAAGCATATCAACATGCAACCATGTCTTTCAAAATATCAACACTAAAGCAAGTTATCCGATCCCTAGCCCATTATGCTCAATCATTGATCCATTCATGAAACACACTCGCATATTAGCTACACCCAATGCTCAAGTACGATCATAGTGCCCCTTAGTTGGTGCTTTATAAGAGAAGATGAGAATCAAGTAAAAATAAAAATTGCATAAACTAAATAGAAAGGCCCTTCGCAGAGGGAAGTACAGATTTGTAGAAGTGCCAGAGATCAAACCGAAAAAGATAGAGATAAAAAATTTTGGGTGGCATGCTTTTCCTGTCAGCGAAAATGATCGAGTAGTTCCCAATACTTTCCATCTTGGATATATCATAGGCGGTTCCCAAACAGAAAATAAAGATTATTCCTTTTTCCACCATACTTTCACTTTCCATGGCTAACCGTATCCACGGGTGCCTTCCATACCAACACTTTCCAAGGAATTTATTGTTTGACAACATAAAGTAAATTCATTTTTCATTTCGGTACTAGGCATCCCTAATACCTTTGCCGTACTCTTGTGCAATGGCAAGTGAATAAACACTCATCTTGAGAATAACAGATCTAGCATGGAAATATAGCAGCCACCCCCTATCGTTTCATGAGCGGTATGAGCACACAAAGGAGTAGTTTATTTTGAAAATTAGAGATGGCACATACAAATTTGCTTAGAACGGCAAAAGAATACCGCATATAGGTAGGCATAGTGGACTCATATAGCAAACCTGGTTTAAAGGATTTTGGATGCATAAGTAGTGGTCATACTTAGTGCAAAACGAAGGCAAGCAAAAGATTAAGAAGCGACCAACCGAGAAACGAAAAATCTCATAAGCGAGTGATAACCCACAAGTATAGGGGATCGCAACAGTTTTCGAGGGTATAGTATTCAACCCAAATTTATCGATTCGACACAAGGGGAGGAAAAGGATATTCTCAAGTATTAGCAGCTGAGTTGTCAATTCAACCACACCTGGAAACTTAATATCTGCAGCAAAGTATTTAGTAGCAAAGTAATATGATAGTAGTGGTAATGATAGCAAAAGTAACGGTAGCAAAAGTAATATTTTTGGTGTTTTGTAGTGATGATAACAATAGCAACGGAAAAGTAAATAAGCAAAGACAATATATGGAAAGCTCGTAGGAAATGGATTGGTGATGAATAATTATGCCGGATGCGGTTCATCGTGTAACAGTCATAACATAGGGTGACACAGAACTAGCTCCAGTTCATCAATGTAATGTAGGCATGTATTCCGAATATAGTCATACGTGCTTATGGAAAAGAACTTGCATGACATATTTAGTCCTACCCTCCCATGGCAGCGGGGTCCTATTGGAAACTAAGGGATATTAAGGCCTCCTTTTAATAGAGTACCAGACCAAAGCATTAACACATAGTGAATACATGAACTCCTCAAATTATGGTCATCACCGGTAAGTATCCCGATTATTGTCACTTCGGGGTTAACGGATCATAACACATAATAGGTGACTATAGACTTGCAAGATAGGATCAAGAACTCTCATATATTGATGAAAACATAATAGGTTCAGATCTGAAATCATGACACTCGGGCCCTAGTGACAAGCATTAAGCATAGCAAAGTCATAGCAACATCAACCTCAGAACATAGTGGATACTAGGGATCAAACCCTAACAAAACTAACTCGATTACATGATAAATCTCATCCAACCCATCACCATCCAGCAAGCCTACGATGGAATTACTCACGCACGGTGATGAGCATCATGAAATTGGTGATGGAGGAAGGTTGATGATGACGATGGCGACGGATTCCCCTCTCCGGAGCCCCGAACGGACTCCAGATCAGCCCTCCCGAGAGAGTTTAGGGCTTGGTGGCGGCTCTTTATCGTAAAATGTGATGAATCCTTCTCCTCTGTTTTTTCTCCCCGAAAGTGAATATATGGAGTCAGGGTTGAGGTCGGTGGAGCGTCAGGGGGCCCACGAGGCAGGGGGCGCGCCCCCCACCCTCGTGGACAGGTGGGACACCCCCTGACGTGGAGCTTCCTTCCAATATTTATTATATATTCCAAAATAATTCTTCATTGATTTTCAGGTCATTCCGAGAACTTTTATTTCTGCACAAAAATAACACCATGGCAATTCTGCTGAAAACGGCATCAGACCGGGTTAGTTCCATTCAAATCATGCAAGTTAGAGTCCAAAACAAGGGCAAAAGTGTTTGGAAAAGTAGATATGACGCAGACGTATCAACTCCCCCAAGCTTAAACCTTTTCTTGTCCTCAAGCAATTCAGTTGATAAACTGAAAGTGATAAAGAAAAACTTTTACAAACTCTGTTTGCTCTTGTTGTTGTAAATATGTCAAGCCAGCATTCAAGTTTTCAGCAAAGATTATGAACTAACCATAGTCACAATAATATTTAGGTCTCATGTTTACTCATATCAATGGCATAATTGACTAGCGAGCAATAATAATAAATCTCGGATGACAACACTTTCTCAAAACAATCATAATATGATATAACAAGATGGTATCTCACTAGCCCTTTCTGAGACCGCAAAACATAAACGCAGAGCACTTTTAAAGATCAAGGACTGACTAGACATTGTAATTCATGATAAAAGAGATCCAGTCAAGTCATACTCAATGTAAACTAACAGTAATGGATGCAAATGACAGCGGTGCTCTCCAACTGGTGCTTTTTAATAAGAGGTTGATGACTCAACATAAAAGTAAATGGATAGGCCCTTCGCAGAGGGGAGCAGGGATTTGTAGAGGTGCCAGAGCTCGATTTTGAAATAGATATGAATAATATTTTGAGCGATATACTTTCATTGTCAACATAACAACCAAGAGATGGTGATATCTTCCATGCTACACACATTATAGGTGGTTCCCAAACAAAATGGTAAAGTTTATACTCCCCCTCCACCAACAAGCATCAATCCATGGCTTGCTCGAAACAACAAGTGCCTCCAACTAACAAGAGTCCCGAGGGAGTTTTGTTTGCAGTTAATTTGATTTGATTTGCATAAAGCATGGGACTGGGCATCCCGGTGACCATCCATTTTCTCGTGAGTGAGGAACGGAGTCCACTCCTCTTGAGAATAACCCGCCTAACATGGAAGATACAGACAGCCCTAGTTGATACATGAGCTATTCGAGCATACAAAACAGAATGTTTATTTAAGGTTTAGAGTTTGGCACATACAAATTTACTTGGAACGGCAGGTAGATACCGTATATAGGTAGGTACGGTGGACTCATATGGAATAACTTTGGGGTTTATGCAATTGGATGCACAAGCAGTATTCCCGCTTAGTACAAGTGAAGGCTGGCAAAAGACTGGGAAGCGACCAGCTAGAGAGCGACAACAGTCATGAACATGCATTAAAATTAATCAACACCGAATGCAAGCATGAGTAGGATATAATCCACCATGAACATAAATATCATAGAGGCTATGTTGATTTTGTTTCAACTACATGCGTGAACATGTGCCAAGTCAAGCCACTCGAATCGTTCAAAATAGGATACCACCCTATCATACCACATCACAACCATTTTAATAGCATGTTGGCACGCAAGGTAAACCATTATAAGCTCCTAGCTAATTAAGCATGGCATAAGCAACTATAATCTCTAATTGTCATTGCAAACATGTTTATTCATAATAGGCTGAATCAGGAACGATGAACTAATCATATTTACAAAAACAAGAGAGGTCGAGTTCATATCAGCTTTTCTCATCTCAATAAGTTCATCATATAATCATCATTATTGCCTTTCACTTGCAAGACCGAACGATGTGAATAATAATAATAGTGCACGTGCATTGGACTAAGCTGGAATCTGCAAGCATTCAATTCAAGAGAGAAGACGAGGTAATATGGGCTCTTTGTTAGATCAACAATAATGCATATAAGAGCCACTTTAACATTTCAGTTATGGTCTTCTCCTATCGACCCCCAAAGAAAAGAAATAAAACTATTTACACGGGAAAGCTCCCAACAAGCAAAAGAAGAACGAGAAATATATTTGGGTTTTCCTTTTAGTTATTACTACTACAGGTATGAAAAGTAAACTAGCTAAAAGCTACAACTAATTTTTTTTCGTTTTTCTTAAGGTTTATTAAACACACAAGAAGAAAGCAAAAAAGGAAAATAAACTAGCATGGATGATACAATGAAAAAGTATGAGCACCGACAACTAGCAATGAGTGTGTGAACATGAATGTAATGTTGGTGAGAAATACGTACTCCCCCAAGCTTAGGCTTTTGGCCTAAGTTGATCTATGGCCACGGTTGGCCTAGAGGATATCCAAAGTTGTAGTTGGGATCGTACTGAGATGCAGCAGCTATTGCATCGTGGGCTGCCGCTTAGATACAAGCTGTCTCCGTCCTCCTCTTATACTCGTGCGCCTCCTCCCTGGTTATAACATATCTCCCTTTTGCCTGGGAGTCAAAGAAAGCAGGAGCAGGGAGAGTGACATGATAGGTGCGTCGTCTGTCAAAGATTAGTCGGTACTGGAGGAACTGATCGTTCCTCTCAACAAACTGATGATGAACCATGGCCTCATAATCCAAATAAACAGGAGGCAACTCAATATCATACCCGCATACGGGTACACCAAGAAAATTAGCTAGACGGGTTGCATAAATTCCACCAAAGAAATCTCCACTAAATCTATTATTATGCAACCTACTGTCGGTGTACTAGAGTAGGGGTACCCTTATACCCCGAACTTGTGCACGGGCAGTTGCAGCGTCCCGCGGCAAGGCCTGCCAGGTCACCGCCAAGATTCCTTGTGGTCCCTCTGAAGACCATTCAAGAACAAAGTACCCAAGACAAGACCCCGGCAAGAGGAGCTTGCTGGGAAAAAAGCAAGACCCCGGCAAGAGGAGCTTGCCGGGAAGGCCATCAGAAGCGTCCCAAGACCCCGGCAAGGGGCGCTTGCCGGGAAGGCCGTCCGAGGCATTCCAAGGAACTTGCCGCGGCGCGCTACGCGCCCCGACAAGGCCCGGTGAGCGACAAGCTCCCGGAAGCGACAAGTCGACAGCCGCGGCAAGGCGCTTGCCGCGGCAAGCCCCCACTCCACGCCCGTGCTCCAGCACATCCACCCACGTGTCGCTCCGGGGCCCCTCCCGAGCGCACGTGGCAGGAGGCTGTGCAGCTAGGGGCGTGCGGTGGCACGAAGGTGCTGACAAGACAACCACCGTGGCAAGACGGAGGCGTCCCTAGCGGTCCCTTTCGGTGCTGTTTAGGCGACACAGACGGGCATTTAATGCCCTTGTCCCCTGCCGTCAGGGTTAGGTATGATAACACTGTAGCAGCTAGCTGTGCCTACTACAGCACCTAGCTGTGCCTACCCACGGCACCCTTTCCACTTTTGCCCTTGGCCCCCGTTGCTCTATGTCGGTAACCCCTTGAGTATAAAAGGAGGCCCATGTGCAACGTAGAGGGGGTCGGCCACCTCGAGAGCCCTCGTGAGGTTTAGCATTTCCACACTCACGCTCGCCCTCGCTTGCGGGCGAGAGATCAATACCAATCCACAAAGCAGGAGTAGGGTTTTACGCATCCTTGCGGCCCGAACCTGGGTAAATCGTTCGTGTGCTCCACCTCGATTTACCCCTCGCGCGACCAACCGCCCGCTTGCTCCGCCTCGATCTGCTCTTTGCGCCACCTCCGCCCCCCGCCGAACCAAAAGGGACCCGGTTCGCCGGTCCCACAGGTGCCCGTGGATCAGGAACCCCGGCATCTCTGGCGCGCCAGGTAGGGGGCGTCGAAGTGGTGTGTATCAGATCCGGCGTTCTTGCGGGCTAGATCTTCATCTTCTTCATCGATCTTCACCATCTTCATCAACATGCCGCCGAAGAAGAAAGTCTCGGAGGCAGCTGCTCCGTCCGCGCCGAGCCACCCACCGCCGAAGCAAACGGACGGTGGGGCAGGCGCCGGCGGAAGGGCACGCATCGACGAGGGAACTCTTGGTGCTGCCAGGTCCCAGGGCAAGGCTGCGCTGCCCATCGGCGGCGTGGCCGGCTCCCACAACGACCGGGCGCACTCCAAGACCTCGGCGTCCGTGCATGCGCCGCGCCCATCTCAGGAGACAAATCGGTGGAGACAAGACTGGTGGGGGTGCAACTACTGTGCACTCCCCACCCCGAAGGCCAAGATCACCGACCCGCCGGATCCGCCACGACAGCGACTCCACCGCGTCGTCGGATCCGCGAGCTCGTCGCGACCAACGACAAGTTCTTCTAGAACGGCAGCGGGAAGACGCTCGTACGCGCATCGAGCGTCGGAGAGAAGCGCGACGTCAGTCAGACCAGCGCGCTGGGCCCTCTGTCGACATGCATGCGCCAGGGGAACCAGGCGACCTGCCGTACCCGGTAGGTTGCCCTGCGTTCACTCGTGAGCTGGGGCAAGTCCAGTGGCCCAGTACGAAGAACTTCAAGCCCGACGTACCAGAGAAGTACGACGGCAAGTTGCATCCGTCGGAGTTCCTCAGCATCTACACCATCGCGGTACAGGCTGCTGGGGGGCGAGACGAAAAGATCCTTGCCAACTACTTCCCACTGGTACTCAAGCCCAACGTCAGGTCCTGGCTCATGCACTTGCCGGACAACTCCATATCCTCCTGGGCTGAGCTATGCCATCAGTTTGTTGGTGCCTTCACAGGCGGCCACAAACCTCATGGCCAAGAGAGCGATTTTCATCTGCTCGTCCAGAAGGTAGGAGAGCCCCTGCGCCAGTATACCCAGAGGTTCAGCCGTGTACACCACAACATCCCAAACATCCACCCTGCCGCGCTAATCAGCGCGTTCCATCAGAACGTGCGTAACCGCAGGATGCGGGAGGAGCTGGCGATGTGCAAGATACGGGACGTCAGCGAGCTTTATGCCCTGGCCGATAGATGTGCACGCGCTGAGGAGGGGAGGAAATTCCCCGGGGAAAGCACTGGAGCAGGGGGATCTGACAGTGAGGATGCCGCCCCGGCAAAGAGAAGCCGGCGGCGCAACAACAGGAAGAAGCAGAATAACGAGGTGCTGGTCGTTGAGTAGTCCGGCAATGAAGGTGACGCCACGAAGGCTACAGTTGGTAGCTCCGGCAAGGAAGTTGCCGCGTGCACCAACTGTCAGGCTGTGGCGGCCGCCGACAAGCGGGACGGCTCCGGCAGGAGGTACTATAAGATTCACCGCTTCAAGGGCCATGACCTCTAGAACTGCAAGAAGGTCGAGCAGCTCGTCCAGCAACAGAGGGCTGAGTACGAGCGGCGCGACAAAGAGAGAGCCCAAGGGGGTGCCGAGACGCCTGGCCAGAAGCGCACTGGCCAGGAAGGACGCCGCGGCAAGGCCAAGCAGCGGCAAGGAGACAGACCTCCCCGCGGTCGCGACAACGACGACGACGGCGGCGAGGATGAAGACATGGATGACGTTGAGACCAGTGAGCAGGAGTTTCAGAAAGCCACGGAGGTCTTGTGCGTTGACGGGGGTGCTTCCCTGCATACCTCGCACCGCCAACTCAAACAGTGGGTGCGGGAAGTCAATGCAGCGGAGCCACCCATCGAATCGCGCAAGCTTCTGAAGTGGTCCAGCACGCCTATCATCTTTGACATTGAGGACCACCCTGATCGCACAACCGCGGTCGGGTGTCTGCCGATGTTGGTTTCACCAACCATCCGCAACCTCAAGGTCACCAAGATGCTAGTCGACGGCGGGGCCGGCTTAAACCTGATCTCCTCCGCTGTGCTCCGGAAACTCCAGATCCCTGACGGCGAGCTCGAAGAGACCGGCACATTCCAAGGAATCAACCCGGGAAGGAGCAAGCCGAAGGGGAAAGTCACGCTGCCGGTAACATTCGGCAGCGAGTTAAACTTCAGGACTGAGAGGGTCACGTTCGACGTTGCCGATATCCCGTTGCCTTACAATGGGATAATTGGCCGTCCAGCGCTCGCCAAGTTCATGGCGGCCTCTCACTATGCGTATAACGTGCTGAAGATGCCAGGCCCGATAAGCGTCATTTCTGTCCCTGGCGACAAGAAGGACGCTCTTATCTGTGCCGACAAGATCTACCGGGAAGCAGCAGCCACGGCAGACCGCGATCTGCTTGCCGCTGAAGCTCCCGGGACCAAGAAGACCAAGTTCGGCAGGAACTCTGGTGCCCACTCCGGCAAGCGCACCTCTTCGGAGTGCTGCGCTGCCGTCGAGGACGCGCCATCGAGCTCCACCGGCAAGAAGACCAAGTCCGGCAGGGACTCTGGTGCCTACTCTGGCACGCGCACCTCTTCGGAGTGCTGCGCTGCCGTCGAGGACGCGCCATCGAGCTCCACCGGCAAGAAGACCGAGCCCGGCAAAAGCTCTGGTGCCTACTCCGGCGCGCGCACCTCTTCGGAGTGCTGCACTGCCGTCGAGGACGCGCCATCGAGCTCCACCGCCAAGAAGACCAAGTCCGGCAGGAACTCTGGTGCCCACTCCGGCAAGCGCACCTCTTCGGAGTGCTGCGCTGCCGTCGAGGACGCGCCATCGAGCTCCACCGGCAAGAAGACCAAGTCCGGCAGGGACTCTGGTGCCTACTCCGGCGCGCGCACCTCTTCGGAGTGCTGCGCTGCCGTCGAGGACGCGCCATCGAGCTCCACCGGCAAGAAGACCGAGTCCGGCAAAAGCTCTGGTTCCCACTCCGGCAAGCGCGCCTCTTCGGAGTGCTGCGCTGCCGTCGAGGACGCACCATCGAGCTCTGCCGGCGAACACAAGAAGACGATGGCGGCTCCGCCAGAGACGAAGAAGGTGTCCGCCAAAGAGGATGGCGCTGGTGGTACCTTCACCATCAGTGCCACGCTTGACCCTAAATAGGAAAGCGCGCTCGTTGCTTTCCTGCGGGCGAACGTCGACGTGTTTGCATGGCAACCGTCTGACATCCCCGGTGTTCCCAGGAAAGTGATTGAGCACCACCTTGCCGTCTGTCCTCATGCGCGGCCCGTCAAACAGAAAGTCCGGAAGCAGGCGGTGGAGCGCCAAGAATTCATTGCGGAGGAAATCAAGAAACTGGAAGCAGCAGGCCCAGTCACGACGTTGTAAAACGACGGCCAGTGAATTGTAATACGACTCACTATAGGGCGAATTCGAGCTCGGTACCCGGGGATCCTCTAGAGTCGACCTGCAGGCATGCAAGCTTGTCCCAAAGATCCATTTCCTTTGCCACGCATTGACCAGATTGTTGACTCCACAGCTGGGTGTGATTTGCTTTCATTTCTTGATGCATACTCCGGGTATCATCAGATCTTCATGGCAGAGGAGGATGAAGAGAAAACCGCATTTATTACTCCATGTGGCACGTACTGCTTTGTACGAATGCCTTTCGGATTAAAAAATGCCGGTTCAACATTTGCAAGAGTAGTCCATATTGCTCTCGAGCCACAAATGCACAGAAATGTAGAAGCCTACATGGATGATATAGTGGTCAAGAGCAAGGACAGAGCAACCCTGATCCAAGACTTGGACGAGACTTTTGCAAATCTGCGCAAGATCAGCCTCAAGCTCAACCCGGAGAAGTGCGTGTTCGGGGTTCCCTCCGGCAAGCTTCTCGGGTTCTTCGTGTCTCAGCGGGGAATTGAAGCCAACCCCAACAAGATCAGGGCCGTTGAGCAGATTGAAGCCCCGAAGCGCGTCAAAGATGTTCAGAAACTTGCCGGTTGCGTGGCTGCTCTCAGCAGGTTTATATCTCGGTCTGCTGAGCGCGCCCTGCCGTTTTTCAAACTATTGAAAAAGGCAGGTCCAATGAAATGGACTCCGGACGCGGAGGTTGCGCTGCAAGACCTGAAGAGATACCTGTCCTCCCCTCCAATACTTGTCGCGCCTAAACCACAAGAAAAGTTGCTGCTGTACATAGCGGCGACCAATCAAGTGGTTAGTGCTGCGTTAGTGGCAGAGAGGGAGGCGGATGATGAGCCAGCAACCGCGGCAAGCGCATCCGGAGACAAGCAGGGGGCTTCCCCGACAAGCTCTGGTCCCGACAAAGATGAACCCGCGCTGATACACGAGGAGATACGGAAGAAAATGGTGCAGCGCCCAGTTTACTTTGTCAGTTCCCTCTTGCAGGGGGCTAGGTCAAGGTACTCTGGTGTGCAGAAACTGCTTTTCGGCCTTCTCATGTCCTCGAGAAAGCAGCGCCATTACTTCCAAGCACATGAGATCACGGTGGTCACTCGCTTTCCGCTGAAGAGGATACTGCAGAATCCTGAAGCGACAGGCAGGATTGTTGAGTGGGCACTGGAACTGTCAAGCTTTGGTCTCAAGTTTGAAAGCACTTCAACTATCCAGAGCAGAGAATTGGCAGAATTCATAGCGGAATGGACGCCAACTCCAGACGAAGAACGCCGGAGACGAGCATCCCCAACAAAGAAGCGAGCAAAGAGTGGCTGATGTACTTTGATGGTGCTTTCTCACTGCAAGGCGCCGGCGCCGGTGTGCTGCTTATCGCGCCCACCGGAGAGCACCTCAAGTACATAGTCCAGATGCACTTTCCCAAGGAGTAAGCAACAAACAATACTGCAGAGTATGAGGGATTGCTTGCCAGTCTCAGGATCGCGGCAGACCTTGGGATTAAGAAGCTCATTGTCAGGGGTGACTCACAGCTTGCCGTCCGCCAAGTAAACAAGAATTATCAGAGCCTGTTGATGGAAGCTTACGTCGACGAAGTGAGAAAGCTAGAAGAGCGCTTTGAAGGCCTGCAAATGGAGCACGTTCCGAGAACTCAGAACGCCATTGCTGATGGCCTGTCAAAGTGCGCTGCACTTAAGTTACCTGTGGAACCAGCGACCTTTGTGCTCAAGCTGACTCAACCGTCCGTAACACCATCAACTGGACAAAGCAAGAAGAGGAAGTTGATTCCTGGTGGCTACCTGCCGGCAGAGCTTCCCGAAGCCGCCGCTGAGAAGGTCCCCAAGATCAACACCGAAGGCGCCGGTGAGCCAGATGCTCCGGCAAGCCCTAGGGTTTGTTCCGTTGAAGCTGAAGCTCCCGACAAGCTTGCCGCGGAACGTCAAGCTCCGGCAGAGACACAGCTTCTCACCGTCGAAGCAGATATTCCCGCAGCAACCTCCAAGATCAACGCCAAGAGCGTCGGTGAGCCAGATGCTCCGGCAAGCCCTAGGGTTTGTTCCGTTGAAGCTGAAGCTCCCGGCAAGCTCGTCGCGGAACGTCAAGCTCCGGCAGAGACACAGCTTCTCGCCGTAGAAGCGGACGTTCCCGTAGCAGCAGAGCTGCCTTTAGTCCTTGTTGTCGAGCCACAGGCTCCAACATGGGCGCAGCAGATTGTCCGTTTCCTTCAGACGGGAGAACTTCCCAAAGAACAAGAAGAAGCCGAAAGAGTAGCCCGGCAGTCAAGTATGTACCAGTTCGTCGACAAGACGCTGTACAGAAGAAGACTCAATGGTGTGAAATTGAGGTGCATTCCCCGGGAAGCCGGACAGAAGCTGTTGGCAGAGATACACGGAGGCGTATGTGGTCACCACATTGGCGCAAGAGCACTCGTCGGCAAAGCATTCCGGCAAGGTTTCTTCTGGCCAACAGCCCTCCAGGATGCAACTGCACAAGTAACCAAGTGTGAAGCGTGCCAGTTCCATTCCAAGCAGATACACCAGCCAGCTCAAGCTCTCCAGACGATCCCTTTATCCTGGCCATTTTCGGTCTGGGGGCTCGACATCCTCGGCCCCTTCCCCCGAGCTGTCGGGGGCTTTGAGTACTTGTACGTCGCAATCGACAAGTTCACAAAGTGGCCGGAAGTGGAACCAGTGAGGAAGGTGACCGCGCAGTCAGCCGTCAAGTTCTTCAGGTCGATTGTTTGCCGCTTCGGGATCCCTAACCGGATAATCACCGATAACGGCACACAGTTCACGAGCCACGCCTTCATGCAGTACGTCCAAGATCTCGGCGCCAAAGTCAGCTTCGCCTCTGTTGCCCACCCAAGGAGCAACGGTCAAGCGGAGAGGGCAAACACCGAGGTGCTGCGCGGGCTCAAGACCAGAACTTTCGACAGGCTGCACAAGTGTGGAAGAAACTGGATTGAGGAGCTACCAGTGGTTCTTTGGTCGATCAGAACGACACCAAATCGAGCCACTGGACAGACACCCTTTGCTCTAGTCTATGGAGCAGAGGCAGTTACCCCCACGGAACTCGTATACAGGTCACCTCGAGTGCTCGCTTATGATGAGCTTGAGCAAGAGCGGCTGCGGCAAGAGGACGCGCTACTCCTTGAGGAAGATCGTCTCCAGGCTGCTGTGCGAGCTGCTCGCTACCAGCAAGCTCTGCGCCGCTACCACAGCCACAGAGTCAATGCCAGGAGTCTCGAGGAAGGCGACCTTGTTCTTCGGCGCGCTCAGTCCGCCAAGAATTCCAACAAGTTGACACCGAAGTGGGAAGGTCCTTACCGGGTGAGACGAGTCACCAGGCCTGGCGCTGTCCGCCTGGAGACCGAAGACGGTATTCCAGTGAGCAACTCCTGGAACATCGAGCATCTTCGCAAGTTTTACCCGTAAGGCGCGGTTGTCAGACCCCGTCCGGCAACCACCTCTTTGTGCAAGTCTTGCCGCTGCTGCATGTAATCCTTTGTACAGAGCCAGGCGCAGACCCTGGCACAGAAACAGATATCCTCACGGAACTCGTATACAGGTCACCTCGAGTGCTCGCTCATGATGAGCTTGAGCAAGAGCGGCTGCGGCAAGATGACGCGCTGCTCCTTGAGGAAGATCGTCTTCAGGCCGCTGTGCGAGCCATCGCTCCCAGCCCGTGCCAGAAGCTTCGAGGAAGGCGACCTTGTTCTTTGGCGCGTTCAGTCGGCCAAGATGCAAACAAGTCGACGCCGATGTGGGAAGGCCCTTACCGGGTGAAATGAGTCACCAGGCCTGGCGCTGTCCGCCTGGAGACCGAAGATGGCACGCCAGTGAACAACTCCTGGGACATCGAGCCTCTTCGCAAGTTTCGTTCGTAAGGCGCGGTTGTCGGACCCCGTCCGGCAACCACCTCTCTGTGCGAGTCTTGCCGCTGTTGCATGTAAACCTCTGTACAGAGCCAGGCGCAGACCCTGGCACCAGAAAATGAAGCGCTGCATACCCCGGGGGCTATAGCATGCATGCTAGATTGAGTCTGAGTCTCGTCCTTGGTTAGGGTCGATAGTCCCTAACAGCGGCTAACCCCTAGCTTAGAGGTCGAGAGTCCGTCCCTTTGCTTTTCCTTCGTTCGCAGGGCTCGCACGTCCTGGCCAGGCCACCTGGAGACGAAAAGGAGAAGAAGGGCGCACCGGCACCTGGGCCCCGGCAAGAACGCCGGGGGCTGCGAACGCCAAGATGTCACCCCCGGCAAGCCAGAGTTGCCGGGGGTTGCGATATCAGATAAGTTTTCATCCCTCTTCATGCATCCTCTTATGGACTGGGGAATGCGAAACCCCGTTTCTTCCCGGAAACTGCTGTGCTCCCCCGACTCTAGGCCCTGGAGCGCGTTCCCGGGGCCAAGTTCGGTCGTAGTCGCGGCAGCAGAAGGGATGAAACGAGGAGGCCGCGCCCACCTCGTTCCCACCTCCGTCAAAGGCGTGAGAAAGGTCGAGCGGCGTGGGAAGGCGGCAGGGCTTGTTGTCGAGGAATGGAATGCTTGTCCGAGAGATACCAAGGATTTGCTCCTTCGCGTGGGTTCGACCCGCGAGGCAAATAACCCGGCAAACATCCCCTTTTCATTAAAAAAACATCCCATACAGGTACAGCCCATAGAGGATGAAAAACATGAAAGAGAGGATTACAAGATACAGCTAAAGGCCCGAAGGCTTACAATTAAAAAGATAAGGTGCCCGTAATCCTTTTCCTGTCCCTCTTTTCAGGAGGTAGAACAAGCAGGCGAAAAGGGGAAAGGGGCGCCAAGGCGAGCTACAGGTGCCAGAAGACACCAAGAGAACATCCGGGGGCCGGACGGAGATGGCGACGCCGGGAGAAGGGTGCGAAGGAGGGGCGGCAGGACGTCAGCACGCTGTCGAGGGCACCACGCCCTCGTACTCCGACCTGACGGCCTTGTCGCCAGCCCTCTTCCCCTTCCACGACCTCCCTACGCCAGCCGCCCAAGGAGACGCCCCCGGGGAGTTCAAGAAGACGGCGCCGCGGATGATGGGGTCGCCGGTGCCGCACGAGACGGCGCCCGACACCTAGTCGGAGCCGCCGTCCTGCCGCCCGCCACCCTCACCATCACTACCGCTCTCCTCCTCGTCACTCTCGCTCGAGGAGGAGCCTTCGCTGTCGGAGGAGCTGTCCACGCAGCACTTCGCCCGGGTGCCGAAGCACCCGAAGACCTTGACGGAAAGGAGATCGCCCTCCACCAGCTTAAAAAGGAGGGTGAGTCCTCCTGTCAAGCTGTGGATGCGGGCGAACGTCTTCCACCCTCGATCGAGATACATCACACCAGGGGCTGGGAACGCCACGCGGACTCGCGTGCCGCTGATCCCACAGCCCCTCATGTGTAATCTCAGAGTCTCGGGCGGGTCCGACTCCATCGCGCCCACGAACGGAGCCGGAAGCCGGAGGCGACGACGAGGCGCCCGGCGCAGCTTGACGAAGAACTCGCAAGGGTTGTCCCCTATATGGACCGCCGCGGAAGGAGGAGCCGCCGGCGGGGGCGAAGCTGGCGCGTCGCCCCGTCCGCCTCTTCCCCGAGCGCCTCGACCTCGTCCTCGACCTCGTCCACGACCTCGCCCCCTCCCTCTTCCCCTTACGGCTGGTTCTGCCACCACGAGTGAGGAAAAGGGGAGGGAGCGCTGTCTGGCGGCGACCCTCGCCGCCACCGATGAAGGCCCAAGATTCCCTTTCTCCATGGTGAATGAGAGAAAGGGGAGCAGAAGCTGAAGAAAGGAGGAGACGGGAGAGTGCGGGCTTCGGTGCTCCCTTCCCGCTCCTTATAAAGGAGCGAAGTGGGAGCCCAGCCGCCCCGCTCAGCGAATCAAGGCACAGGAAGAACAGGGAGGCGGGCCGACCCGTCCCCTCTGCTCGCCACGGCCCAGGTTCCCGCTCCCGCCATCCGCAATCCCAAATGCATGGGAGTCGCGTGGCGGAGATGCAGAACTGAGGCGACGGATGGGGCGGCCTCACCCTACCCCGTGATCTCGGGGAGTGGGCGCTTCGGAAATCGCGCACCGGCCCCGTCCAGTAAATGCGCCACGCCCCCACGCCTACCTCCGTTTGGAGGAGAGGGCGTGGGCCGTTCCCCTTCATCATGGCTTGACGCATGCTCGCGGGGCTTAGCCCCACGCGCGCACGCCGCCCGCGTCACCCACGACGCCGCGTTCGACGCGCGTCGTTACGAGCGTGCGCGATGGAAGCGGAGAGATATGCGGCGCGACCTAGGCCGCGCGTGCCCGTGCACTGTTTTGGGCCTGGCCCAACAGCGCTCGGCACCGTGTCTGGCCCAGGCCCGGGGGCTCCTGTCGGTGTACTAGAGTAGGGGTACCCTTATACCCCCGAACTTGTGCACGGGCAGTTGCAGCGTCCCGCGGCAAGGCCTGCCAGGTCACCGCCAAGATTCCTTGTGGTCCCTCTGAAGACCATTCAAGAACAAAGTACCCAAGACAAGACCCCGGCAAGAGGAGCTTGCCGGGAAAAAAGCAAGACCCCGGCAAGAGGAGCTTGTCGGGAAGGCCATCAGAAGCGTCCCAAGACCCCGACAAGAGGCGCTTGCCGGGAAGGCCGTCCGAGGCATTCCAAGGAACTTGCCGCGGCGCGCTACGCGCCCCGACAAGGCCCGGTGAGCGACAAGCTCCCGGAAGCGACAAGTCGACAGCCGAGGCAAGGCGCTTGCCGCGGCAAGCCCCCACTCCACGCCCGTGCTCCAGCACATCCACCCACGTGTCGCTCCGGGGCCCCTCCCGAGCGCACGTGGCAGGAGGCTGTGCAGCTAGGGGCGTGCGGTGGCACGAAGGCGCTGACAAGACAACCACCATGGCAAGACGGAGGCGTCCCTAGCGGTCCCTTTCGGTGCTGTCTAGGCGACACAGACGGGCATTTAATGCCCTTGTCCCCTACCGTCAGGGTTAGGTATGATAACACTGTAGCAGCTAGCTGTGCCTACTACAGCACCTAGCTGTGCCTACCCACGGCACCCTTTCCACTTTTGCCCTTGGCCCCCGTTGCTCTATGTCGGTAACCCCTTGAGTATAAAAGGAGGCCCGTGTGCAACGTAGAGGGGGTCGGCCACCTCGAGAGCCCTCGCGAGGTTTAGCATTTCCACACTCACGCTCGCCCTCGCTCGCGGGCGAGAGATCAATACCAATCCACAAAGCAGGAGTAGGGTTTTACGCATCCTTGCGGCCCGAACCTGGGTAAATCGTTCGTGTGCTCCACCTCGATTTACCCCTCGCGCGACCAACCGCCCGCTTGCTCCGCCTCGATCTGCTCTTTGCGCCACCTCCGCCCCTTACCGAACCAAAAGGGACCCGGTTCGCCGGTCCCACAGGTGCCCGTGGATCAGGAACCCCGGCACCTACGTGCAACAATGGCTCCCAAATTATAATGTCTATATTCTAATACAGCATTCCTGAGAACATTGAGGCCAGGGACACACATGTGACATGCTTCATCCTTACAATTTATGCACCTACCTATGAAGAGAGCAAAATAATGTATAGCAGGAAAATGGATGCTCCCTATGGTAGCTTGTGCTATGTCTCTAGATTCCCCCACGGTTATACTAGCAAGAAAATCTCTAAAGTCATATTTGCGAGGTTCATTAGGACTACCCCATTGTGGAAGTTTGCAAGCAGTGTTAAAATCCTCTAAGTCCATAGTATAAGAATTTTCATAGAGACCAAACGGGACAGTTTGAGAATTGCGTGATGATGAAAATCCAAACCTCCTCACAAAGGAATCAGTGAGATAGTGGTACTGGCGGCATTTGTCTTCCTCAAAGCTCTCAAGATCAGCATTGCACAAATATGCGTAAAATTCTTCCTTGATTCTTGCTCGATCCATAAAGTCCTCTGAAGGCCATTCACAAGCCCGCACTTGAGCTTCCCTCGGTGGTTCTTCGTCGGCATCGCACATTGCGAGCCTGGGTCCTTGCTTCCTTGAAGAACCACCTTGGTATATTTTCCTAAGCATATTTCTTCCTCTGAAGAATTTCTGAAATTTTATTAACTTCAAAATAAAAGTGAAACAAACTCAACAATATTGATAGCAACTACTCCTACAAGTGCCTAGAGGCAATATCATGCATCAAAACTATTTTTGACCGTATAAATTTACATGCAAGCTCAAGAACAGGGTCACCTAAGCAGAAAAAATATGCAATGAATAAAGCACTAGAACAAAAACTAATTGGACCATTGGAGGAGTCACATACCAAGGAACAATCCCCCAAAGCAATTTTGTGAGAGGTGCTTTGAGCAAGGAGATCGAAAATGGCAGCAAAATGAGCTTGGACTCGGGTTTGAGCTGGTTGGTGGTGTTTGTGGGAGGAAGAAGGAGTGTGTGGTAGCTGGAATAAGTGGAGGGGACCCACCGTGGGCCCACAAGGTAGGGGGCGCGCCCTCCACCCTCGTGGCCAGGTGCTTGCTCCCCCTGCTGTGTTTTTACTGCCAGATATTCTCAAATATTATAGAAAAAATCATATTTAAATTTCAGGGCATTTGGAGAACTTTTATTTTCGGGGTATTTTTTATTGCATGGATAATTCAGACAACAGATAGAAATTACTATTTTTGCTTTATTTAATATAAATAACAGAAAGTAAAAAGAGGGTACAGAGAGTTGTGTTTCCCAAATTCATCCATCTCATGCTCATCAAAAGGAATCCACTAACAATGGTCGATCAAGTCTTGTTAACAAACTCATTCCGAATAACATGGAACCGAGGAATTTTCGAATAACACTAGGTTACCTCAACGGGGATATGCACATCCCCAATAATAAGAATATCATATTTCTTCTTGACAGTAAGTAGAGGAAATTCAAAACCTCCAAAAATAATCAATGGAATTTTTCCAATAGAATTGATATTGTGGACTTGAGGTTGTTTCCTCGGAAAGTGTACCGTATGCCTATTACCATTAACATGAAAAGTGACATTGCCTTTGGTGCAATCAATAACAGCCCCCGCAGTATTCAAGAAGGGTCTTCCAAGAATAATAGACATACTATCGTCCTCAGGAATATCAAGAATAACAAAGTCCGTTAAAATAGTAACGTTTGCAACCACAACAGGCACATCCTCACAAATACCGACAGGTATAGCAGTTGATTTATCAGCCATTTGCAAGGATATTTCAGTAGGTGTCAACTTATTCAAATCAAGTCTACGATATAAAGAGAGAGGCATAAAACTAACACCGGCTCCAAGATCACATAAAGCAGTTTTAACATAGTTTCTTTTAATGGAGCATGGTATAGTTGGTACTCCTGGATCTCCAAGTTTCTTTGGTATTCCACCCTTAAAAGTATAATTAGCAAGCCTGGTGGAAAATTCAGCTTCCAGTATCTTTCTTTTATTTGTCACAATATCTTTCATATACTTAGCATAAGGATTCATTTTGAGCATATCAGTTAAACGCATACGCAAAAAGATAGGTCTAATCATTTCAGCAAAGCGCTCAAAATCCTCATCATCCTTTTTCTTGGATGGTTTAGAAGGAAAGGGCATGGGTTTCTGAACCCATGGTTCTCTTTCTTTACCGTTCTTCCTAGCAACAAAGTCTCTCTTATCATAACGTTGATTCTTTGATTGTGGGTTTTCAAGATCAACGGCAGGTTC
The DNA here is from genome assembly GCF_003073215.2 of Triticum urartu. Taxonomy (NCBI): domain Eukaryota; kingdom Viridiplantae; phylum Streptophyta; class Magnoliopsida; order Poales; family Poaceae; genus Triticum; species Triticum urartu. The sequence continues at coordinate 118,481,542 of NC_053026.1, read as the reverse complement.
AATCTCTACATCATTATCATTGCTAGGTTGAGCATCAACATGAACATCATCATTAACATTATTACTAGGTTCATGTTCATTACCAGATTGTGTTTCAGCATCAGAAATAGAAATGTCATTGGGATTCTCAAGTGTGTCTACAACAGGTTCACTAGAAGCATGCAAAGTCCTATCATTTTTCTTTTTCTTCCTTTTAGAAGAACTTGGTGCATCAATATTATTTCTCTGAGAATCCTGCTCAATTCTCTAAGGGTGTCCTTCGGGATACAAAGGTTCCTGAGTCATTTTACCAGTTCTAGTAGCCACTCTAACAGCACAATCTTTGTTCTTACTATTCAGTTCATTGAGCAAATCATTCTAAGCTTTAAGTACTTGTTCTACTTGAGTGGTAACCATAGAAGCATGTTTACTAATAAGTTTTAGTTCACCTTTAACATTAGCCATATAACCACTCAAGTGTTCAATCATATAATTATTACGTTTTAATTCTCTACCAAAATAAGCATTGAAGTTTTCTTGTTTAACCATAAAGTTATCAAACTCATCTAAGCATGGGCTAGCAAACTTAGTAAGAGGAATTTCAGCTTTGTCATATCTATAGAGAGAATTCACCTTTACTACCAGTGTCGGGTTATCAAGACCATGTGTTTCCTCAATAGGTGATGGATTAAAAACATGTATTTCTTCAACAGGCGGTAAATTAAGACCATGCATTTCTTCAATAGGAGGTAAATTCTTAACATCTTCAGCTTTAATACCTTTTCCTTCATAGATTTCTTTGCTTCTTGCATATCTTCAGGACTAAGAACTAGAATACCCCTTTTTCAGAGTTGCCTTAGGAGTTGGTTCAGGAATTGGATCAGGAATTGGATCAGGAAGTGTTTAATTGTTTTCATTAGTCAACATATATTCAATAAAATTTCAGCTTGATCAACAGTTCTTTCCGTGAAAACACAACCAGCACAACTATCCAGGTAATCTCTGAAAGCATCGGTTAGTCCATTATAAAAGATATCAAGTATTTCATTTTTCTTAAGAGGATGATCAGGCAAAGCATTAAGTAATTGGAGAAGCCTCCCCCAAGCTTGCGGGAGACTCTCTCCTTCAATTTGCACAAAATTATATATCTCCCTTAAGGCAGCTTGTTTCTTATGAGCGGGGAATATTTAGCAGAGAAGTAATAAATCATATCTTGGGGACTACGCACACAACCAGGATCAAGAGAATTAAACCATATCTTAGCATCACCCTTTAATGAGAACGGAAATAATTTAAGGATATAATAGTAGCGAGTTTTCTCATCATTAGTGAACAGGGTGGCTATATCATTTAATTTAGTAAGATGTGCCACAACAGTTTCAGATTCATAGCCATAGAAAGGATCAGATTCAACTAAAGTAATTATCTCAGGGTCGACAAAGAATTCATAATCCTTATCAGTAACAAAGATAGGTGAAGTAGCATAAGCGGGATCATATTTCATTCTAGCATTCAGAGTTTTTTGTTTCAGCTTAGCTAATAATTTCTTAAGATCACTCCTACCATTGAAAGCAAGAAAGTCTCTAGCAGTTTCTTCATCCATAACATAACCCTCAGGAACAACAGGCAATTCATATCTAGGGGGAGAGTCTTCATCATCACTTTCTTCAATATTATCAGTTTCAATAATTTCATTCTCTCTAGCCCTAGCAAGTTGCTCATCAAGAAATTCACCAAGTGGCATAGTAGTATCAAGCATAGAAGTAGTTTCATCATAAGTATCATGCATAGCAGAAGTGGCATCATCAATAACATGCGACATATCAGAATTAATAGCAGAAGCAGGTTTAGGTCTCGCAAGCTTACTCAAAATAGAAGGTGAATCAAGTGCAGAGCTAGATGGCAGTTCCTTACCTCCCCTCGTAGTTGAGGGATAAATCTTTGTTTTCTCGTCTTTCAAGTTCTTCATAATGATAAGCAGATACAAATCCCAAGTGACTCAAAGGATAGAGCTATACTCCCTGGCAGCCGCGCCAGAAAATAGTCTTGATAACCCACAAGTATAGGGGATCGCAACCGTTTTCGAGGGTAGAGTATTCAACCCAAATTTATTGATTCGACACAAGGGGAGCCAAAGAATATTCTCAAGTATTAGCAGTTGAGTTGTCAATTCAACCACACCTGGAAACTTAATATCTGCAGCAAGGTATTTAGTAGCAAAGTAATATGATAGTAGTGGTAAAGATAGCAAAAGCAACGGTAGCAAAAGTAATATTTTGGGGTTTTGTAGTGATGATAGCAATAGCAACGGAAAAGTAAATAAGCAAAGAGCAATATATGGAAAGCTCGTAGGCAATGGATCGGTGATGGAGAATTATGTTGGATGCGGTTCATCATGTAACAGACATAACATAGGGTGACACAGAACTAGCTCCAGTTCATCAATGTAATGTAGGCATGTATTCCGAATATAGTCATACGTGCTTATGGAGAAGAACTTGCATGCCATCTTTTGTCCTACCCTCCCGTGGCAGCGGGGTCCTATTGGAAACTAAGGGATATTAAGGCCTCCTTTTAATAGAGTACCAGACTAAAGCATTAACACATAGTGAATACATGAACTCCTCAAACTACGGTCATCACCGGTAAGTATCCCGATTATTGTCACTTCGGGGTTAACGGATCATAACACATAATAGGTGACTATAGACTTGCAAGATAGGATCAAGAACTCTCATATATTGATGAAAACATAATAGGTTCAGATCTGAAATCATGACACTCGGGCCCTAGTGACAAGCATTAAGCATAGCAAAGTCATAGCAACATCAACCTCAGAACATAGTGGATACTAGGGATCAAACCCTAACAAAACTAACTCGGTTACATGATAAATCTCATCCAACCCATCACCGTCCAGCAAGCCTACGATGGAATTACTCACGCATGGCGATGAGCATCATGAAATTGGTGATGGAGGAAGGTTGATGATGACGATGGCGACGGATTCCCCTCTCCGGAGCCCCGAACGGACTCCAGATCAGCCCTCCCGGGAGAGTTTAGGGCTTGGCGGCGGCTCTTTATCGTAAAACGTGATGAATCCTTCTCCTCTGTTTTTTTCTCCCCGAAAGTGAATATATGGAGTCAGGGTTGAGGTCGGTGGAGCGTCAGGGGGCCCATGAGGCAGGGGGCGCGCCCCCCACCCTCGTGGACAGGTGGGACACCCCCTGACGTGGAGCTTCCTTCCAATATTTATTATATATTCCAAAATAATTCTCCGTTGATTTTCAGGTCATTTCGAGAAGTTTTATTTCTGCACAAAAATAACACCATGGCAATTCTGGTGAAAACGGCGTCAGTCCGGGATAGTTCCATTCAAATCGTGCAAGTTAGAGTCCAAAACAAGGGCAAAAGTGTTTGGAAAAGTAGATATGACGGAGACATATCAGCGAGCATTAAGCATAACTAATACCGAATATTGCACCACAAGTAGGATGTAATTTAATTGCATAACTATTGACTTTCGTGCTTGCATAGGGAATCACAAACCTTAACACCAATATTCTTACTAAAGCATAATAACTCACATATTATATCAACATATCTCAAAACTATTACAAGGTATCATATTTATTTCGTCCAATGATCTTCATGAAAGTTTTTTTATTATATCCTCCTTGGACATCTATCGCTTTGGTACTAGTTTCATATGTTGCTTTTGATAGCTCAAACAAATTTAAGTGAAGAACATAAGCATAAAAAATTTTTTCTCTGAAAATAATTTAACTGAAGCAAGACAGAATTTCTAAAAAAATTACTAACTCTCAAATAAATCTAAGTGAAGCATGAGAGCATTTCTCCAAAAGTACTAAAGCACACCGTGCTCAAAAAGATATAAATGAAGCACTAGAGCAATTCCATAGCTCAAAAAGATTTAAGTGAAGCATAGAGAGCAATTCTTACAAGTCATGGCATAATTTTGGCTCTCTCAAATAGGTGTTTCCAGCAAGGATTCATGACTAAAAACACAAAGAAAAAAGCAAAGACTCATATCATACAAGATGCTCCAAGCAAAACTCATAATATGTGACGAATAAAAATATAGTTTCAAGTAAAATGCCGATGGTTGTTAGAAGAAAGAGGGGATGCCACTCGGGGCATCCCCAAGCTTAGTTGCTTGATACTTCTTGAATATTATCTTGGGGTGCCATGAGCATCCCCAAGCTTATCCTTTTGCTAATCCTTATTCCTTCATCCATCGTAAAGTCACCCAAAACTTGAAAACTTCAATCACACAAAACTTAACAAAACCTTCGTGAGATCCGTTAGTATAAGAAAGCAAATCACTACTATAAGTATTGTTGAAAACCCATTCATATTTTATTTTTGCATTATAGCTACTGTATTCCAACTTTTCTATGGCAAAAACTCTTCAAAGAAAACCATAGAATCATCAAAACAAGCACACAACGCAAAGAAAACACAATCTGCCAAAAACATAACAGTCTGTAGCTATATGGAGATTTCCAATACTTCTGCAACTCCAAATATTCTGAAAAATTAGGACAACGTAAGCAATTTTTATACTAATATTCTGCAAAAACAATCAATATTTTATCATGCTTCTATTAAAAACTAAAATTATCTTTCTAGGCGCAAAAGTTTCTGTTTTTCAGCAAGATCAAATCAACTATCACCCAACATGATCCCAAAGGCTTTACTTGGCACAAACATTAATTAAAACACAAAAAACACAATTATAACAGTAGCATAATTTTGCAAACACTCAAGAATAGAAAGAAAAAGACAAATACATTTTATTCATTGGATTGCCTCCCAACAAGCACTATTGTTTTATGCCCCTAACTAGGCATAATGCAAAATATCTAAGTGTTGGCATCTTTGTTTCTATTTTCCTTAGAGGTGTCCTTGTCAAGGGGTTTTGTAAAGACAGCATAGAACATCTTATCCATACAGACCTTAGCACTATCAAGTTGCTTGTCATCATAACATTTTTGATTTCCGGCAACAATCCAAGAATAGTGTTGATTAACATCATTGAAAACTTGTTGGATTATATCTAAAATAGGGGGTTCCTTTTTAAGATTCTCATCAAAGATTTGATTATCCCCAAGCAAAAGTCTTAGCACATAATCACTATTATAAAGAATTTCATCTATCTCCGGTTTTTCACGATCATACCATAGAAATCAAAATTTTCTCTAGCTTCCCGTATTATGTATTCAAATTCATTCATAAGAACAAGGGTGGCTAACTTTTTAGTTTTAGGATTGTTTATAATGGGTAGCTCAAAAAACAATATTTGCAAGGTAGGATGGGTACGGATAAATTTATTTTCAAGTTTCAGAATTAGTGATGAAATAGCTTCCGCATAAGATTTAGTCCTCTTAAGAATAGGAGCATCATATCAAGACTCAAATTTCCAACACAATTGAAAAATTCTTGGATACGTTCTTTTCCTATAACATTCCTGATGTCTACTACACAACCTTCTTCTTGTAGATGTTGTTGGGCCTCCAAGTGCAGAGGTTTGTAGGACAGTAGCAAATTTCCCTCAAGTGGATGACCTAAGGTTTATAAATCCGTAGGAGGCGTAGGATGAAGATGGTCTTTCTCAAGCAACCCTGCAACCAAATAACAAAGAGTCTCTTGTGTCCCCAACACACCCAATACAATGGTAAATTGTATAGGTGCACTAGTTCGGCGAAGAGATGGTGATACAAGTGATATATGGATAGTAGATATAGGTTTTTGTAATCTGAAAATATAAAAACAGCAAGGTAACTAATGATAAAAGTTAGCGTAAACGGTATTGCAATGTGTTGAAACAAGGCCTAGGGTTCATACTTTCGCTAGTGCAAGTTCCCTCAACAATGATAACATAATTCGATCACATAACTATCCCTCAACATGCAACAAAGAGTCACTTCAAAGTCACTACTAGCGGAGAACAAACGAAGAGATTATGGTAGGGTACGAAACCACCTCAAAGTTATTCTTTCCAATCAATCCGTTGGGCTATTCTTATAAGTGTCACAAACAGCCCTAGAGTTCGTACTAGAATAACACCTTAAGACACAAATCAACCAAAACCCTAATGTCACCTAGATACTCCAATGTCACCTCAAGTATCTGTGGGTATGATTATACGATATGCATCACACGATCTCAGATTCATCTATTCAACCAACACATAGAACCTCAAAGAGTGCCCCAAAGTTTCTACCAGAGAATCACGACGAAAACGTGTGCAAACCCCTATGCATAGGTTCATGGGCGGAACCCGCAAGTTGATCACCAAAACATACATCAAGTGAATCACGTGATATCCAATTGTCACCACAGATACGCACGGCAAGACATACATCAAGTGTTCTCAAATCTTTAAAGACTCAATCCGATAAGATAACTTCAAAGGGGAAACTCAATACATTACAAGAGAGTAGAGGGGGGAAGAAACATCATAGGGTCCAAATATAATAGCAAAGCTCGCGATACATCAAGATCATATCACCTCAAGAACACGAGAGAGAGAGAGAGAGAGAGAGATCAAACACATAGCTATTGGTACATACCCTCAGCCCCGAGGGAGAACTACTCCCTCCTCGTCATGGAGAGCACCGGGATGATGAAGATGGCCACCGAAGAAGGATTCCCCCTCCGGCAGGGTGCCGGAACGGGTCTAGATTGGTTTTTGGTGGCTACGGAGGCTTCTGGCGGCGGAACTCCCGATCTAATCTCCGTTCTGGAAGTTTTAGGGTATGTGAGTATATATGGGTGCAGGAAGTACGTCGGTGGAGCTTCGGGGGCCCCACGAGGCAGGGGTCGCGCCCCCACCCTCGTGAGCACCTCCCTTGGCTCCTGACATGGGGTCCAAGTCCATCCGGTAGCTTTCCTTCCAAAAATAACTTCTCCAGTTGATTCCGTTCCGTTTCGACTCCGTTTGATATTCCTTTTCTTCGAAACACTGACATAGGCAAAAAAACAGCAAATCTGGGCTGGGCCTCCGGTTAATAGGTTAGTCCCAAAAATAATATAAAAGTGGATAATAAAGTCCAATATTGCCCAAAACAGTAGATAACATAGCATGGAGCAATCAAAAATTATAGATACGTTGGAGACGTATCAAGCATCCCCAAGCTTAATTCATGCTCGTCCTCGAGTAGGTAAATGATAAAAACCAATTTTTTGATGCAGAGTGCTACTTGGCATAATTTCAATGTAATTCTTCTTAATTGTGGTATGAATATTCAGATCCGAAAGATTCAAGACAAAAGTTCATATTGACATAAAAATGATAATATTTCAAGCATACTAACTAAGCAATTATGTCTTCTCAAAATAACATGGCCAAAGAAAGTTCATCCCTACAAAATCATATAGTTTATTCATGTTTCATTTTCTTCACACAAGAATGCTCTCATCATGCACAACCCCGATGACAAGCCAAGCAATTGTTTCATACTTTAGTAATCTCAAACTCATAAACTTTCACGCAATACATGAGCGCGAGCCATGGATATAGCACTATGGGTGGAATAGAATATAATGAGGGGGGTTATGTGGAGAAGACAAAAAGGAGAAAGTCTCACATCAACGAGGCTAATCAATGGGCTATGGAGATTCCCACCGATTGATGTTAATGCAAGGAGTAGGGATTGCCATGCAACGGATGCACTAGAGCTATAAATGTATGAAAGCTCAACAAAAGAAACTAAGTGGGTGTGCATCCAACTTGCTTGCTCACGAAGACCTAGGGCACTTGAGGAGGCCCATTGTTGGAATATACAAGCCAAGTTCTATAATGAAAAATTCCCACTAGTATATGAAAGTGACAAAACAAGAGACTCTCTATCATAAAGATCATGGTGCTACTTTGAAGCACAAGTGTGGCAAAGGATAGTAGCATTGTCCCTTCTCTCTTTTTCTCTCATTTTTTTGGGCCTTCTCTTTTTTATGGCCTTTATCTTTTTTTGGGGCCTTCTCTTTTTTATGGCCTTTCTCTTTTTTTTATTCCTCACTTGGGATAATGCTCTAATAATGATGATCATCACACTTCTATTTATTTACAACTCAATGATTACAACTCGATACTAGAACAAAGATGACTCTATATGAATGCCTCCGGTGGTGTACCGGGATTGCGATGAATCAAGTGTGACATGTATGAAAAATTATGGACGGTGGCTTTGCCACAAATACGATGTCAACTACATGATCATGCAAACCAATATGACAATGATGGTGCGTGTCATAATAAACGGAATGGTGGAAAGTTGCATGGCAATATATCTCGGAATGGCTATGGAAATGCCATAATAGGTAGGTATGGTGGCTGTTTTGAGGAAGATATAAGGAGGTTTATGTGTGAAAGAGCGTATCATATCACGGGGTTTGGATGCACCGGCGAAGTTTGCACCAACTCTAAATGTGAGAAAGGGCAATGCACGGTACCGAAGAGGCTAGCAAGGATGGAAGGGTGAGAGTACGTATAATCCATGGACTTAACATTAGTCATAAAGAACTCACATACTTATTGCAAAAATCTACAAGTCATAAAAAACCTCGGTACTACGCGCATGCTCCTAGGGGGATAGATTGGTAGGAAAAGACCATCGCTCGTCCCTGACCGCCACTCATAAGGAGGACAATCAAATAACACCTCATGTTTCAAATTTGTTACATAACGTTTACCATACGTGCATGCTACGGGACTTGCGAACTTCAACACAAGCATTTCTTAATTTCACAACTACTCAACTAGCACAACTTTGATATTATTACCTCCATATCTCAAAACAATCATCAAGCATCAAACTCCTCTTAGTATTCAACACACTCATAAGAAAGTTTTTACTATTCTTGTATACCTAGCATATTAGGATTTTAAGCAAATTACCATGCTATTTAAGACTCTCAAAATAATCTAAGTGAAGTATGAGAGTTCATCTATTTCTTCAAAATAAAACTACCACCATGCTCTAAAAGATATAAGTGAAGCACTAGAGCATCGACAAACTACTCCGAAAGATATAAGTGAAGATCAATGAGTAGTTGAATAATTATGCAACTATGTGAAGACTCTCTAGCATTTAATAATTTCAGATCTTGGTATTTTATTCAAACAGCAAGCAAAGCAAAATAAAATGGCATCTAAGAATACCAAACATCATGTGAAGAAGCAAAAACTTAGGATCAACCAAAACTAACCGATAGTTGTTGAAGAAGAAAGGTGGGATGCCAACCGGGGCATCCCCAAGCTTAGACGCTTGAGACTTCTTGAGATATTATCTTGGGGTGCCTTGGGCATCCCCAAGCTTGAGCTTCTGTGTCTCCCTAATTCCTCTCATATCACGGTCCCCTAAATCTCAAAAAGCTTCATCCACACAAAACTCAACAAGGACTCATGAGATAAGTTAGTAAAACCATTGCAAAAACCTTATCATACTCTACTGTAGCAAATCACTAAGATTATTATTCAACATTTCATACTAAATGCCTCTGCATATTTAATAGTCCTATCCTCAAATAGAATCATTAAAGAAGCAAACATATGCAAACAATGCAAACATAACAGCAATCTTCCTAAACAGGACAGTCTGTAAAGAATGCAGCAACATCCATACTTCCCTAGCTCCAAAAATTAATAAAGAAAATTCCCACTGTAGTAAATTTATCAGAGCTTATGAAAAAGGTTTCAACATTTTATCAAATTCTGACTTTTCTAGGGAATTATTGCAACAACGGTAAACTTTCTGTTTTCAAACAGCAACATGTATACTTGTAACATAGGCATAGTAAAGGCTATCAATGCCACTTTTATTGAAATAAAAGATGCAAAACATTGTTCTAAATAACAGCAAGAAAATCCTAACAAACTAAATTGACACTCCAAGCAAAACACATATCATGTGGCGAATAAAAATATAGCTCTAAGTAAAGTTACCGATGAATGAAGACGAAAGAGGGGATGCCTTCCGGGGTATCCCCAAGCTTAGGCTCTTGGTTTTCCTTGAATATTACCTTGGGGTGCCTTGGGCATCCCCAAGCTTAGGCTCTTACCACTCCTTGTTCCATAGTCCATCGAATCTTTACCCAAAACTTGAAAACTTCACAACACAAAACTTAACAGAAAACTCGTAAGCTCCGTTAGCGAAAGAAAATAAAACACTACTTCAAGGTACTGTAATGAACTCATTCTTTATTTATATTGGTGTTAAACCTACTGTATTCCAACTTCTCTATGGTTTATAAACTTTTTTGCTAGCCATTGATTCATCAAAATAAGCAAACAACACACGAAAAACAGAATCTGTCAAAAACAGAACAGTCTGTAGTAATCTGTAACTAACGCAAACTTATGGAAACCCAAAAATTCTAATATAAATTGCTTGACCTGAGGAATTTATCTATTAATCATCTTCAAAAAGAATTAACTAAATATCACTCTCCAACAAAAAATGGCAGCAATTCTCGTGAGCGCTAAAGTTTCTGTTTTTTACAGCATGATCAACAAGACTTTCCCCAAGTCCTCCCAAAGGTTCTACTTGGCACGAACACTAATTAAAGACATAAAACCACATCTAAACAGAGGCTAGATGAATTATTTATTACTAAACAGGAGAAAAAATCAAGAAACAAAAATAAAGTTGGGTTGCCTCCCAACAAGCGCTATCGTTTAACGCCCTAGCTAGGCATGATGATTTCAATGATGCTCACATAAAAAATAAGAATTGAAATATAAAGAGAGCATAATTAAGAATATGACTAGCACATTTAAGTCTAACATACTTCCTATGCATAGGGATTTTGTGAGCAAACAACTTATGGGAACAAGAATCAACTTGCGTAGGAAGGAATGCAAGTAAAACTTCAAAACTTTTAGCACATAGAGAGGAAACTTGATATTATTGCAATTCCTACAAGCATATGTTCCTCCCTCATAATAATTTTCAGTAGCATCATGAATGAATTCAACAATATAACCATCACCTAAAGCATTCTTTTCATGATCTATAAGCATAGAAAATTTACTACTCTCCACATAGGCAAAATTCTTCTCATTCGAAATAGTGGGAGTATCATAGGAAACTCGAATACTATAAATTGTTTCCACATTAAAAGAGTAATGTTCAGAGAAGGGGTAATCATAATCATGACAAGTTTTATAAATATAATCACTACTTTTTATAGCATAAGTATCATCACAATAATCATCATAAGTAGGAGGCATGCTATCATCATTATAAACTTGCATATCAAAACTTGGGAGACTAAAAATATCATCTTCATTAATCATAGCATCCCCAAGCTTGGGACAAACATTAATTGCATAAAATATATTCTCAAAAACATCATCTTTATCAAACATAGCATCCCCAAGCTTGGGCCTTTTCATATCATAAGCATAATCACTCTCATCATTAATAGTATGGATAGCACCAATAGTATAGCAATTATCATATTCTTCCAAGCAAGTGCCAAAAAGATTTTCAAGATCATAAGAAGTATAATTATCTTCCACAATTATATTTTCATGAGGCACAACAGTAATAGGAGCAGCATTATTTGGTATAGATGTCTTTTTACCTCTCTTCCTTTTTCTTTTCTTCTTCTTCACCACATCATGTGTGGGTTCAATCCTCTTTATGGAGCTCCTTATTAATGAGATTGGTTGAATAGGAGGCTCCTCCTCGTTACCTGATTCATCATAAGAAATAATAGGAGGATATTGGGAAGTCTCTTCCCTTTCATTAGTATTCTCTTCATCTTCTATTTGTTTTCTTTTCTTTATGTAGTTGGCAATATAAGGATTTTCAATGCAATTCACCGCACAATACATATAAATTTTCTCTAGATCAAAATGAAGAACTTTATCAAGGGCAAATTTTGGAATATCCTTAGTTATACGTTTAATTTCTTCATAACCCAAGAGCAAACTAAGTTCATTATGATGTGCAAGGGAAATCAAGTCATCACAATTTTTGGACACGCTACGATCATGAAACAATTTGCATTGGGTACTAAAATGATCACGTTCATTGCAAAGTTCACAAGTAGGGCTAAGAAAAATTAAATTTTCAGCACATTCATCTAGCTCTTCTTGCAACAATTTAGTTTCTAAGTACTTATGCCTCTTGCAATATCTATCTTCCCTATTTGGTGTGTACTTACAAACCCAATGCACTCCACAAAAATTGACATGTTTATAGGAGATATTTTCATCATAACTAGTGCAATCATCATTAGTATCATGGATATTCAAAGAATTCGTACTAACAACATTGCAATCATGCTCATCATTCAAAGATTTAGTGCCAAACATTTTAATGCATTCTTCTTCTAACACTTTGGCACAATTTTCCTTTCCATCATACTCACGAAAGATATTAAAAAGATGAAGCGTATGAGACAAACTCAAATCCATTTTTTTATAGTTTTCTTTTAAAGACTAAACTAGTGATAAAACAAGAAACTAAAAGACTCGATTGCAAGATCTAAAGATATACCTTCAAGCACTCACCTCCCCGACAACGGCGCCAGAAAAGAGCTTGATGTCAACTACACAACCTTCTTCTTGTAGACGTTGTTGGGCCTCCAAGTGCAGAGGTTTGTAGGACAGTAGCAAATTTCCCTCAAGTGGATGACCTAAGGTTTATCAATCCGTAGGAGGCGTAGGATGAAGATGGTTTCTCTCAAGCAACCCTGCACCCAAATAACAAAGAGTCTCTTGTGTCCCCAACACACCCAATACAATGGTAAATTGTATAGGTGCACTAGTTCGGCGAAGAGATAGTGATACAAGTGGTATATGGATAGTAGATATAGGTTTTTGTAATCTGAAAATATAAAAACAGCAAGGTAACTAATGATAAAAGTGAGCGTAAACGGTATTGCAATGTGTTGAAACAAGGCCTAGGGTTCATACTTTCGCTAGTGCAAGTTCCCTCAACAATGATAACATAATTCGATCACATAACTATCCCTCAACATGCAACAAAGAGTCACTCCAAAGTCACTAATAGCGGAGAACAAACGAAGAGATTATGGTAGGGTACGAAACCACCTCAAAGTTATTCTTTCCAATCAATCCGTTGGGCTATTCTCTATAAGTGTCACAAACAGCCCTAGAGTTCGTACTAGAATAACACCTTAAGACACAAATCAACCAAAACCCTAATGTCACCTAGATACTCCAATGTCACCTCAAGTATCTGTGGGTATGATTATACGATATGCATCACACAATCTCAGATTCATCTATTCAACCAACACATAGAACCTCAAAGAGTGCCCCAAAGTTTCTACCGGAGAATCACGACGAAAACGTGTGCCAACCCCTATGCATAGGTTCATGGGCGGAACCCGCAAGTTGATCACCAAAACATACATCAAGTGAATCACGTGGTATCCCATTGTCACCACAGATACGCACGGCAAGACATACATCAAGTGTTCTCAAATCTTTAAAGACTCAATCCGATAAGATAACTTCAAAGGGGAAACTCAATCATTACAAGAGAGTAGAGGGGGGAAGAAACATCATAGGATCCAAATATAATAGCAAAGCTCGCGATACATCAAGATCGTATCACCTCAAGAACACGAGAGAGAGAGAGAGAGAGAGAGATCAAACACATAGCTACTGGTACATACCCTCAGCCCCGAGGGAGAACTACTCCCTCCTCGTCATGGAGAGCACCGGGATGATGAAGATGGCCACCGGAGAAGGATTGCCCCCTCCGGCAGGGTGCCGGAACGGGTCTAGATTGGTTTTCGGTGGCTACGAGGCCTGGCGGCGGAACTCCCGATCTATTGTCTGTTCTGGAAGTTTTAGGGTACGTGAGTATATATGGGTGCAGGAAGTACGTCGGTGGAGCTTCGGGGGCCCCACGAGGCAGGGGGGCGCCCCCCACCCTCGTGAGCACCTCCCTGGCTCTTCCCCCCTGACGTGGGGTCCAAGTCCGTCCGGTAGCTTCCTTCCAAAAATAACTTCTCCTAGTTGATTTCGTTCCGTTTCGACTCCGTTTGGATATTCCTTTTCTTCAAAACACTGAAATAGGCAAAAAAAATAGCAAATCTGGGTTGGGCCTCCGGTTAATAGGTTAGTCTCAAAAATAATATAAAAGTGGATAATAAAGCCCAATATTGCCCAAAACAGTAGGTAACATAGCATGGAGCAATCAAAAATTTATAGATACGTTGGAGACGTATCAATTCCCTTGCCCCAAAATAAAAGTTTTAGCGTCCAAATTGCCAGATCGTCCAATTTTAGGAGTTGGGCCATCATCTATTTCTGCCATACCGAAATCACTCATGATTGCAAGCAAAAAGATAGATCTGACGTGAAAACGGTGAATGAAAAAGAGGGCGAATAAAACGGCAAACTTTTGTGAAGTGGGGGAGAGGAAAACGAGAGGCAAATGGCAAATAATGTAAATTACAAGGAGATGAGATTTTTGATTAGGAACCTGGTAGATATTGATGATGTCTCCCTGGCAACGGTGCTAGAAATTCCTTTTGGTGTTTGCTTGAACTACGTCGGTATTTCCCCAAAGAGGAAGGGATGATGTAGCACAACAACAGTAGGTATTTCCCTCATTGATGAGACCAAGGTTATCGAACTAGTAGGAGAACCAAGCAACACCACGTAAACAGCTCCTGCACACAAAGAACAAATACTTGCAACCTGACGTAAGAGAGGGGTTGTCAATCCCTCACGGGTAAAAAGATAAGTAAAATTGTAGTAGATTGGATAAATGGATCTTGCGGGAACGCGAGATAAAATAAATAAAAATTGCAGCAAGGTATTTTCGGTTTTTTGGATTAATAGATCTGAAAATATAGGCAAATAAAAATAGACCGCGAAGGCAAATATAATAAAGAAGAGACCTGGGGGTCGTAGATTTCACTAGTGGCTTCTCTCGAGAAAAATAGCAAATGGTGGGTAAACAAATTACTGTTGGGCAATTTATAGAACTTCAAATAATCATGACGATATCCACGCAATGATCATTATATAGGCATCACGTCCAAGATTAGTAGACCGACTCCTGCCTGCATCTACTACTATTACTCCACACATCGACCGCTATCCAGCATGCATCTAGTGTATTAAGTTCATGGAGAAACAGAGTAATGCAATAAGAACAATGACATGATGTAGACAAGATCTATTTATGTAGAAATAGACCCCATCTTGTTATCCTTAATAGCAATGATACATACGTGTCGGTTCCCCTTCTGTCACTGGGATCAAGCACCGTAAGATCGAACCCATCACAAAGCACATCTTCCCATTCCAAGATAAATAGATCAAGTTGTCCAAATAAAACCCAAATATAGGAGAAGAAATACGAGGCTATAAGTAATCATGCATATAAGAGATCAAAGAAGACTCAAATAACTTTCATGGATAAAAACATAGATCTGATCATAAACTCAAAGTTCATCAGATCCCAACAAACACACCGCAAAAAGAGTTACATCATATGGATCTCCAAGAGACCATTGTATTGAGAATGAAAAGAGAGAGAGGAAGCCATCTAGCTACTAATTATGGACCTGTAGATCTACAAAAGACTACTCACGCATCATCGGAGAGGCACCAATGGGGATGATGAACCCCTCTGTGATGGTGTCTAGATTGGATCTGGTGTTTCTGGAACTTGCGGCGGATGGAATTGATTTCCGTCGACTCCCCTAGGGTTTCTGGAATATTGGGGGTATTTATTGAGCAAAGAGGCGGTGCGGGATGCCATCGAGGTGGGCACAACCCACCTGGGCGCACTTGGGGCCCACGCGTGCCCTGGTGGGTTGTGCCCCCCTCGGGGCACCCCCAGGTGCTTCTCCGGCCCATTGGATGTCTTTTGGTCCATAAAAATTCCATAAAAAGTTTCATTGCATTTGGACTCCGTTTGATATTGATTATCTGCGATGTAAAAAACAAGCAAAAAACAATTGTCACTTGGCACTATGTCAATAGGCTAGTACCCAAAATGATATAAAATGGTTATAAAACATCCAAGAATGATAATATAACAGCATAGAACAACAAAAAATTATAGATATGTTGAAGACGTATCACGGCGCCGTGTAGGGATGTGTGGAAGAGGTGGCAATGTTGTGGGTGAGGTGTGCTTGTGATGCTGGTTGTGGGTACGGACCAATTTAGGCCGCAGTGGGCCTGCAGCCATGCATGATGTCACGACTCACGATCGGCATGCCATCTAGCCGCATGAGAGCTACATCTTGCATTAACAAAGATGAAAGAAGCTCTCGCGTCGAGGGGCTACAGTATCGGCCGACCCGTTACGTGTGGACACACTTAAAAATAACAATTAAAAAGGAGGATAACACAAGGATTGAACCCTAGTCTCTGAGATGTTGTGCATCGCTCCTGCGACTCGGCTAGCGTCGGGTTCTTTCTTAGGTAACTGGTGCAACCATACTTGAGGCGAAAAGATATGGTCTTTCACTGGATTGTCTGGGTTTTTCTGTTTCTGTTTTTCTTTTTTTCCTTTTGTGTTTCCCAATTTTCTTTGTTTTCATTGGATTTTTTGTTGTCTTTCTTCTATTTTCTTCGTATCTTTCTTGGTTTTCACTATGTTTTTTCTTTTCTTTATTTTCTCTTCGTTTTTCTTTGGTTATGTTTCTTTCTTTCTTGTTCTTTATCGGTTTTCTTCAAATACCAAGTTAACATTTTTTAAATACATGGTCAACTTTTTTCTATACACACTCAACTATCTTTTTAAAATTCTTGATTAACCTTTTCAAATACAATTTTAACATGTTTTAATACATGGTTAACATTTTTTGTACATATTTAACATTTTTTAAATGTTTGATTAACATTTTTTGAATACTTGTTCAACATTTTTCTCAAATGCTTTATTAATATTTTTTATATACATGATAAAAAAATTCAGCGTTTTTTAGTACATGGTCAATGTTTTTTCTATACACATTTAACATTTTTGAAGTACTTGATTAACATTTTTAAATATTTATTCAACATTTTTTTCAAATGCTTGATTAAGATTTTTATATACATTATAAAAAATCATCATTTTCTAATACATGGTCAAAAAAATCTATACACATTTTTTACAGTTTCCAAATGCTTGATTAACATTTTTCAAATAGTTGTTCAACATTTTTTCAAATGCTTGCTTAAAATTTTTATATACAAGGTAAATAAATTTCGTCATTTTTTAATACATGGTCAACATTTTTACTATACACATTTAACATTTCCAAATGCTTGATTAAATTTAAAAAAAACTTGTTCAACATTTTCTTGAAAAGCTTGATTAACATTTTTTATACATGATAAAAAATCATCATTTTTTAATACATGGTCAAAATTTTGTCTATACACATTTAACATTTTCCGAATGCTTGATTAAAAAATTTCACATACTTATTCAAATGTTTTTCAATTGCTTGATTAACATTTTTTGTGAATACATGATCAATTTTTAATACATTGTTCGTATACGTGATAAACATTTTCTATATACACATTACACTTTTTTAAATGCTTGATCAACACTTTTGAAATGTTTTATATAGATTTTTAATATATATTGAGAATATTTGAAAGTATAATTAAAAGTAAAAAAATAAAGCAAAAAAACTAAAACAGAAAATATAAAAAAACAGGAAAAGGAGGTTGTAGCCTCTTGAGGCTGGGCTGGCCCACCCGGCGCGAGCTTTGCCACTGTCTCACATAAACCTTACATGGGTGGCCCGACGCGATAGGCCTAGCCTGAAGCCCGACGCCAGGGCCGGGCTTGGGACTCACTTTCCCGCCCGCAGACCTGCCCGAAGCCCTGTAAAAGCCCGGTAAAACATGATTTTCAAGTTTTTTTATATAAATATAGGCATAGCATTATAGTATTAATCGTCGGAAATAGTTATTTTATTATTTAAGATACGAAAAGTAGGCATTTTGCCGGGCTACAGGCCAGCCCGGGCTTGGGATTTGGGGGTCGGGCTTTGTGGAACCCGACCCGGCCAGAAGAATGCCCAGGTTTAATCTCTCCTACAATAATACATAGGGGCGCCCGTCTTGCCGAGGGTGGCGTGGGGTGATCTTGCGGTTCCACCCGTTGGTATCAAGCGTCATGTTTGGATGGCTGCATGGTCGCTGGACTTGCGTAAGTTGTGGCCAGGGCAGTGCGGTTGGCCTCCTTCTTGCCCACGGGATGCCGCCAGTGATTGCGCGACGCGGTTGGCTAATAGCACTGGTGAGGCTTCATGACGATATTGGAGGGGTGGTGCCGACGTCCATTTGGGCTCCCATCACGGAGTTTGTGTTGGCTAGAAGCGCTTCTACCCCGTTTGGCATGGCTCATCAATGATGAATACAAATGGAGTCATGGCTCCATTTCAGATGTTGGCAACGGTTAGACCACTCCCTGGATCTGTCAAGGTGGCGAGGCATCGGGCTATGGACGAGAGGTTTGCATTCCACGGGGATCGATGTTGATGATGAGGACTCATCTGGCCATCATTTACCTCCTTTGAGGCATTGCCGAAGAGCTCTTTCCTCAACACTCGCCCTTGTTCCAATCGGTTTGGGAGCGGTAGTGATGGTTGTTGGTTGGGCCGGAGTTGTTACCCAAGGTTCAGTGGATAGTCATGTGCAAATCAGATGAAAAGTTTTGTTGATGAGGACAGCAATACCATTGTTACACCCACAACCCCTGCTACTATACATACTGGACCAATTACTAGAGCTCGCGCACGCCAATTGAATTACCAGGTACTTCCGTTTCTTGGTAACAATTCTAATGTTCATGAGAATATGATGTTGCCTAAATTGGATACATTTGTTTTGCTTACAAATGAAGGGCCTAGCTTGGACAAGAAAGATGTACCTTGGAGCAAGTTCAAGCATGGAGATGATGGCATGCGCAAGGGGAACAAGAACGGCGTTACAAGTGATGATTCCAGGACTTTGAAGCCACCATAATGAGTGCATGAAGCCTTGGACGAAATATACAAGATGTCACTTCATAAATGTCGTCCAAAGGCTATTCTAGGTGTTGCGTCACCTTATTATTGGGCCAGGCCCATGTAATTTTGAAATACTTGATTATAGGCTATTTTTAGAGTCTGTATGTGTGGGGAAACAAGAGTTAGGTTTGGTTTCGGACCCCTCCTCCAAGGGCCACGAAATTCCCCCTCTTCCTCCATATATATAACGCTTAGGGCATCGTTTAGACTTTGGGTTTTGTTTAGATTAAAAGTTCGCCATAGTTGCAACTTCGTGTACTTCGTCTGTGTTCAATGACCAGACCAAGGCGTCACAGAACCCCACCTTGATCAATAAAGCTTTCATCTTATATTCGCAATATCCAGATTGCAATATTAGTTTCTTGCTCGTTCTTCATTTGCTTGCGGGAAATAGACCTTTGTGGTCAGGTTAATCATGCTCCGACGTGGTCAATAACCTCTCGGAGTTGGTTTAGCGATTGTTAAGGAGCGACGTCCTCGCACGTTCGTAGTCGGATCCCCAAGGTCGACTCCCACAGAAAGCGATAGCTTTCTCATCGAAACATCGCAACACCTTCGCCTCTATCAAGTGGTATCAGATTTCTAGGTTGCTTGGTGAGATTTCATAGTTTTTTTTGTAATATCTAGTCTGTTCTTCATACCTATAGTCCACAAAAAAACCACAAAAAAATTAGGGTTAGTTCATCATATCCGAACCAGTCTAAGGCTTTGCATAATCTTTTTTGTATTTGCTTTGTTTAATTTGCAGTTGCATCGTCATGTCTAATTGCTGGTCTTAGCGTCTAGTCTTTTAGAGTTTCGAGTTCTATTCATGGTATTCATGCCGTTGTCGCACCATCATCATCTGCTGCCATATACCACCACCACACCAGTTTCAACATCCGCTGCCATATACCACCACCACACCAGATTCATCATCCGCTGCCATATACCACCACCACCACCACACCAGATACATCGCCGCTGCCATATACCAGCATATATCCCCCACCAATCTGAGTTCATATATACCACATCACCAATCCGAGTCCACATATACAACCGCCTGTCCATAACCAATCCGAGTCCACATATACCACCGCTGCCATATCTTACCATCATATATCCACCACCAATCCAAGTTCTGTTCATATTAGGTTTGTTTTCGACATGCTTCCATTTTCTGATTCGTGTTTCCTTGCCTAAGTAGGTTTCGGAAAAAAATTGGAGACCCCCGGGCAGTTTTTAGGCCAAAATTTCGGCACGCGAAAATATTTTTCCCTATCCTGTTTTTAGGCTTTTCTAAGTCTTTTGAGACACTCGCCATCATAGTGATTTTTTGTCGCACTTTTTCGTCGTCGCTACCCTGATTTCTCAAGAAAACAAATTGTCAAAAAAAATCGTGCGTATCCTGTTATTTTGACTTGGGAAGAGTTTTGAGACACTCGCCATTATAGTGATTTTTTGCAAAAAAAAAGAGCGCAAAAAAAGAGTGATTTTTTTCCAGAGTGTGATTTTCCCTTGTTCCTATGCCGTGTCTTGATTTTGTTAGTGTTCTAGGCTCGCGTCTCTAGTATAGTCTAGCCTAGGACCAGCACAGTACCGTGGTTGAGCGTTTATTCAACTTTGCATCTCTGAATTGATTATTGCTTACCCGTTTTGCTACCATATTATAAGCCTTCCTAGCTCCACATACATCTACGTCGTGCGTTTGACTCTCCCTGGTAATCTCTCTATCCAAGCTTTGAGAGTTTTTTATTATAACGGTTGCCAATCACCACCTGCTGCTTGTAAAAACTGGTAAGAATTTGAGATCGTTTTGATGGACTTGTGACTTTCGACAACACCACAGCCACTTCCTAGTAGTCTATAGGATCATATTCTTGTGTTTTTCTCTTCCTGCTAAACATGGCAGGATCACAAGCTGACGAGACTGACTGGGAGAACATGACGAACAAAGAGTTACATGATAAGTTTCAGCAAATGATGAGTGGACAGGTGGAAGATGTGCTAAACAGATTTGAAGAGGCCATGGAGAATATAGATGGCATTAAGAAGGCGTTCGAAACAAAGCTCGATAACAAGTTTAATGAATTGCTCGCGCTTCTTCCACAACCACTGCCTGCTGCACCTATCGCACCTCTACAGCAACTACAACAACATCGCCTTCGAAATCAAGTGGGACGAGCACTGCGCATTCCCCTTGAGCCTGGTCAAACTTTTGGTGCCGCTGTACATACTATTGATGCTTCTGTAGCTCCTGCTGCTACTGCTGAGGTGGAGGACCATTACGAGGATGAGGTTGATCAAAATCAGAACTACGTGCAACCACCACCACCACCAGGTCGTCCTCATGCATGTCATTGCAACAATAGGGCTGCACCACCACCTCAGGCACGAGATCATGACCATCTTCCTAAACGAAAATTGAATATTCCACCATTTGAGGGTAGATATGTTCCTGATATATATCTTACTTGGGAGTTAGAAACTGAACAACGTTTTACATGTTTACAATATCCTGTGGAGAGACTGTTCCTACTGCTATTTGTGCTTTCACTAGTTTTGCATGTGTTTGGTGGTCTGAACATTGTAGATTATATCCTATTCCATCTACTTGGGCTGCTTTGAAAAATGCTATGCGTACTCGCTAGGTTCCACCATATTATCAACGTGAATTGCTTCAAAAATTGCAGTGTTTGAGACAAGGAATTTTTTTGTAGAAGAATATTATTGGGAATTACAAACTGGTATGATTAGATGTGGTATTGTTGAGGATAATGAAGCTATGCTTGCACGTTTTATGGGTAGATTAAATAAAGAGATTCAAACCATTCTGTAGTACAAGGAATATAATAATATCACTCGTTTATTCCATCTTGCTTGCAAAGCTGAACGTGAAGTGCAGGATCGACAGGCATTGGCGTGAACTAACTTTTCTGCAGGTCGACCTTCATCATGGACACCGCGTGCATCCTCTACTTCCACACGTTCTGCTGCACCGGCACCTCCGTCAGCCGCCACCTCCAACCGTGATACAAGAAAGCAGGCACAACCACCACTGTCTGCCAAGAGCACACCTTCTGGGCCTGCATAGAGCTCTTCTTCATCCATGGCATCAACAGAGCAAACACATGATATTATTTGTCGTCTTTGCAAGGGTGGAGGTCATTATGCGAGAGAATGCCTATCTAAGCGTGTGATGGTTGTTACTGAGGATGGTGGGTATGAGTCCACTAGTGACTATGATGAGGAGACTTTGGCTCTTATTACAAGTGAAGAACACGGTGGAGATGATTCTGATCATGAGACGCAATACATGGCTGCTGAAGATGCTGACAGATATGAATGTTTAGTTGCTCAAAATGTTTTGAGTGTGCAGGTTACACAAGCTGAGCAAAATCAGAGGCATAATTTGTTCCATACAAAGCACTACAAAAAATACACTTCCGTGATGATACGTGTTTGTCACCGTAGGTCGCTTTTTTGTCATGCATGTACATCCATGACAAATTTATGACAAAATCAAGATAGTCATACATGTACTGTCGTAGAAGTGTTCCATGGCATTACCAAAATTATCATCACGGAAGTGTCCACTTCCATGACGATAAATCGCGCATCACAGAAGTGCATTCGTCAAGGGTGACCGACACGTGGCATCCATCGTAATGGAACGCCGTTAAGCTATCGGGTCGGGTTTTGGATCCGATAACCCGTTAACAGCCCCGACCAATGGGGATTTTCCACGTGTAAAATCATCATTGGCTAGAGAAAACACGTGTCGGCTCATCGTTGGGACAGATGTCATCCACTCATTGGATAGGAGGCGCCTATGATAGGTCGACACGTGGCACGGCCCAACAGTGGCCCATTCCGATGAAAAAGGCTGGCCCAGTAAAAATTAGCAGGCCGGCCCATATAAGGCCTACTTGTGTCAGGTCCATTTAAGCCGACGGCCCATACGAGATGTGCCAATTCGGCCCGTTAAAGATTTGACACCATTGCAGCCCATCGTCAGTTCGAGCCCGTTAACAGCCCGCTATATATATGGGCTCAATATCAGCCCGATGAGATTTCGGCCTGTTAACGGCCCATTTAATGGATGGGCCAATTTTCAGGATGTACATCTTTCGGCCTTTTAGCGACCCATTTAAATGTTGGGCTAATTTCCGGCCCGGTGTGTCTTTCAGCCTGTTGACGGCCCATAAATTTGATGGGCCATTTGTAGTCCGACCTGAGTTTCGGCCTTTTAGCAGCCCATTTAAGTGTTGGGCCAATTTCTGGCCCGGTGTCACTTTCAGCCTGTTGACGGCCCATAAATCAGTTGGGCCAGTTGTAGTCGGACCTGAGTTTTGGCCTTTTAGCGACCCATTTAAGTGTTGGGCCAATTCCCGGCCATGTGTGCCTTTCGGCCTGTTAACGGACCATAAATGAGTTGGGCCATTTGTAGTCGGACCTTAGTTTTGGCCTCTTAACGGCCCATGCCCTTCATGGTCCAATACCAGCCCGGTTTCTCTTTCGGCCTGCTAAAGGCCCACAACACAGTTGGGCCGTTTACAATACGACCTGACTTTCGGCCTCTTAGCGGCCCATGCTCTTCATGGTCCAATACAAGCCCGCTGTCTCTTTCGGCCTGCTAAAGGCCTACAGTATAGTTGAGCCATATGTAGCCCAAACTTAGTAACGGCCTGTTAATGGCCCGTGAAATAAATTGGGGCCACCTGTTGCCCGCTTCGATGTCGGCCTGTTAACGACCCGGGAGGTAAGAGGGCCGACCATTAACTTTCGGCCTAGTAACGGCCCATTAACTTAATGGGCCCACTAAAGTTCGTTCATGTCTTTAGGCCAAATTAGATAATTTGAGCCCATTACGACAAGCAAAGGTACGGCATACAGGGAATAACGTTGCACATCTAGAATATATTACAGGAAATTACATCCACTAGGCAATCAAAGATTGATGCCAGTGCAAATAAATGAGCAGAACCTAACCATCTACAACGTCACAATCTACAACCTCAGCACAGATGACGCCCATAAGTATGTGGGCAAGTTCTTGCTGCTTTGCCACACTGTCTCTGAAAACATTGATCAGTTGTTGTGTCACACGACTCTGCACCTCTGATTCATCCACCATTTCCATCATTGCTTCAGCCATTAATTGGTTCACAAACATACATTTACTCCGTCGCATTCGAGACAGAGGATACTGAACAGATTCAGATGGCGATTTTGGCAGGCTTGTATTATTGATAGTGGAGAGTGTCTTGACCACTGCATCAAAACATAAATTAGGACGGGAACCAAACGGATTAATCATGAGTTATTGCCATATTACCTGGCCTAGATTTACTGGAAAGAAACAATGGGGTTGCCTTGCTGTTTTCAGAGTTTGTCTTCTTATCTTCAGCAGCCTGCACAAAATTAACACACTAGCATTACTATCATTGGCCAAGTCAGATAATAGGAAAGCAATATTGACACAATGAACGTTTGGGCAACTAGCCTACACCAAATTAACACAATATGGCACAGCTATCATCAGCCAGGTAAGGTAATACGAAAGCAACATTGACACAATGAATGAATGGGCAACCAAAGAAGCACTACAATTCAGTAATGTGCGTGATATGAGATAGCACATTCATGCAGCTCAGTACGCAAAACTACCAGGCAGTTTTCCTTACAAAAATCAACATTGGCGCCTTTAACATTTTGCTACAACTAATTTTAGATCAGATAAAGGTTAGATTTAGGCCGATTAACAAAATACATGCTGATGTAAAAATATAGTGATATACAACATGTACTTACATCAGCACTGGAGCACAGAGAATTCCCACAAGATATTTTCCTCGAATACGATCCCAATGGAGGAAGTCTTGTATCGTTTAACCTTATTTTCTAAAAGAGAGACGGGTAAGAAACATGTAGAAAATATGATCAGAATGCTATAAAATTTCATGATGCGAGGATACGCACACGCTTCTTAGAATGGAGTTGACATTCTTTTGCTAGACTGGAGCGGACTAGTTCTTTGGCCACTGGAATCTGCTTATTATCAGTGGGAGTTGGGTTTCTCTGTGCTGGAGCAGTATCTATGAAAAATGGAGTTGGTTTATTATCTCCTGGCGTTTGGATCTTTTGCAAAGACCTGGTTTGTATACCTTCAGATTCTAACATAGCCATCTTCCCCTTGCATGCCTTATATAGAAGAATGGTGATTTAGTTATAAAACATGCTACAACAGAGATGGAATAGGTACTGAAGAATAGAAAGGCATGACATATTGATATGTATTCACTCCATCCGGAAATAAATGGATGGGTCTAGGCGTATTTCAGTTCTAGATACATCTAGTTTTATCCATTTCTACAACATTTAATCCGGATGGAGGGAGTATGATGTAAGAGCTAGGGATACGATAGGACAACATAGTAAAAAAACACTGAAAAACCCACTACAGAACCAAAGTATTCAAACCCACTGATATGAGATAGTACACTCATGCAGCTCAGGATGCAAAACTACCAGACAGTTTTCCTTGCAAAAATCCACATTGTGGCCTTTAATCATACATTTTGCTACAACTAAATTTAGATCAGATAAAGGTTGGATTCACGCCAATTAACAAAATACATGCTGATGTAAAAATATAGTGATATACAACAGGTACTTACATCTACATTGGAGCACAGAGAATTCCTGCAAGAATCTTTCCTCATAAACGATACCATTGCAGAAAATCTTCTATCTGTTAAGCTTATTTTCTAAAAGAGAGATGGGTAAGAAACGTGTAGAAAATATGATCAGCATGCTATAAAATTTCATGATGCAAGGGTATGCACACGCTTCTTAGAATTGAGTTGACATATTTTTGCTGGACTGGAGCGGACTAGTTCTTTGGCCACTGGAATCTGCTTATTATCAGTAGGAGTTGGGTTTCTCTGTGCTGGAGCAGTATCTTTAAAAACTGGAGTTGGTTTATTATCTCCTGGCGTTTGGATCTTTTGCAAAGGCCTTATTTGTAACCCTTCAGATTCTAACATAGTCGTCTTCCCCTTGCATGCCTTGTATAGAAGAATGGTGCTTTAATTATAAAACATGCGGCAGCAAAGAGATGGAATAGGTACTGAAGAATAGAAAGGCATGACATATTGACATGTATTCCCTCCATCCAGAAAAAAATGGAAGGGTCTAGGCGTATTTTAGTTCTAGATACATCCTTTTTTATCCATTTCGGCAACATGTAATCCGGATGGAAGGAGTATGGTGTAAGAGCTAGGGATACGACAGGACAACACAACAAAAAAACACTAGTTGAATGTAAAACTGTATGCTAGCAGAGTACATACAGAAATAACTAAGGCAACATACACGTGTATGATTGGGAAAATAAGATGGCATTGCAACAGAGCACTAGAACAGCACTTTAATGTAAAAAAACATGGTATGGTAGACAGATGAAGTACATACTAATGAATAACAATGCATAAGATATTCAGAAGCATGATGTCCAAATTAAGCAGATGGCATTGCGATAGAGTAGAATGACAATACTTAAATTTGAAAACATGTTATCATGAATGGAATAGGTACTGAAAAACAGGAAGGCATGACATATTTACATGCATGATCAGCATTCTAAGCACATGGCATTGTAACTGAGTAGATACACTCCAGGGCATTATATGCATGTTGTACCCATATCACAGGCCAAGTTAGAGCAAGGACCTTGTGGGGTGAATAGGATTCGTCATCTTTCTGCAAGTCTTCTGAAGAACTGCCTTTACATGTTCCATCATATTGGGTATCATTGACATCAAGTTTATTGGCCTTTACATTGCTTCGTGAGGTTCTTCTGGATATAACAGTGTGTGCAATTATATCTGACATGCATGGAAGACAACCAGTAGTTAGATTTATGTAATGAGTGCCTGTAGGAGACGACAAAAATAGTAGGACTGGGGTTAACTAGCAGCAACAAGTCTCATAAACTAAAGGGAGAACACAGATGAAAGCTACAGAATATGTATCGTTTGTACTCGAGATTAACTAGATGGCACATAAAAGTATTAAAGAACAACATAGGAAATACTAGAAGTGGTATAATACTATAATCACTAGCCTGTGGGATAGCATTGGCTGATGGATGATAACTATGGAACAGTGTTACCTAAAGAACAAGTATCTTAGCTGAACTATGGAACAACGTTAACTCCTAAACAAGACCCGTAAGAGATCAGCATGAATATACCGTGAAATGTGATGATCTATTTTGCATGCTTAGATGAATAAAAAAGCCATAAATGTTGCACACAAGTAAGATGAGGGTACAACCTATCTGGCTGCCATCCATAGGAGTGAGCATCATGTGCTGACTTGTGGATGGCCCTGCAGTTGTTGTGGTTGTGCATGTCGGGCACGCGCATTCGATGCAGGGAACTATTGAGTGGGGACTATAGCTCCCTTCTGGTGTATGCTTCCCTTGTTGGAGCAGCTGTGGTGAGTTAGAAGACGGTGTGTCTGAAGATGCAGATAACGCATAATGTTTAGAACGACATATCTCTTTGATCTGAAGAAATACACAAAGAGATCAACAGCAAGGTATGTGAGTGGTCACACGTCTGTTGACTTAAGACTAAATTGGGGTCACACTATTTTATTTTATTTTGGTACTGCCCGATCTACGCCGGATGGTTGGCCGTCTTGTGCCTCCCGGCTGACACTGTTCGGAATCTTCCCCGAAGAGCCAGCGACCAACGACAGAGCAGCCTGCCTCCGCCATCTGTGGCCCCGGCCAAAACCCCTCTCCCCGCCCCACCGCACTGCCGTGGTTGCGCCGCCCCCGGGCCAATCCACAAAGACTCCTCGTCATCCAGATCCGGCGGCGGCAGTACCTTCAACCCACGACTCTAAAAGATAGCCATCTAAGTGCTGCTTCCACGGCGAACTTTGCGGCCCCGCACCCTTACGTTAGACACCAGCCAACCGGCAGCCTAGGAGCTCCACCGCCTCGAGGGGTGCTGCTTCCCATTGCAAATCGATTGGCCCAGAATAAAAATTCAGACAACTGACGCCTAAATAAAGTGATTTGAGATGAGGGTGCGACCTATCTGGTGGCATGGTGAAGTAGGCAGGTCCAGCTGCCAAGTCGGTGAGGCCGGCGCGCTTGCGGTGGCGACCGGCGGCAGGGAAAGAGCGATGTCGCGACGGTCGACGGCTACGCCGAAGCAGCGCTAGGACTCTGGACGGATCCAAAGTTGGAGCCGCTCCGGTGCCGTGAACAACGGCAGGGGTGAATCGGCTCCGGTACGGTTCACGCGGCCGTCGTCGAGGCAGCACCAGTAGCACGGAGTAAGAGGCGCACGGCCCAGTGCACGACGGCAAATGGACAGCGTCTCCGACATTAGGGAGGAGGGCGGCTGTGAAATTGGTGCGGTGGGGGCGCCATGGAGGTGGGGCTGAGGTTTCGTGGCTCGGGAGAAGGGAGCTTCCCAGGGAGAAGGTGATTTGGCGCCCACGAGGTATAAATGGGGGCGGGCGGGGGAAATTGGGAGGGGAGTGGAACCATGTCTTACAGACGCATTTGTCTGAAATGTGATGGGGAGTTACAGTTCTACCCTTGCCTATAGGCTTCTCGGCTTGGGTCTGTGTACTAAGGGTCGGGGATAGTAGAGTAACTTTGCTTCTCTGGGCGGGAGCGATTTCGGGCGAGGAGGGCGTGTTTTGAACTATAGTGGGCGCGGGCGATTTCGGGCGAGGAGAGCGTGTTTTGAAATAGTGGGCGCGAGCTATTTCGGGCGAGGAGAGCGTGTTTTGCCGACCATGGTTTTTGAATTATTCGGCACATGTCATTTTGGCCGAGGAGAAGGCGCGCTTGGATGAAGTTACGAACCTACCCTGATGTACAACGGGCCAATTGATGCGTGTCCCACATAGGACGGTAATTTCGCGTCTCCCATTTATTTGCTCAGGCGAATTCCACTGAGCAGAGAGGATGTTTAACGGTTCGTTCAAATTTTGGGAGAACGAGCATCCACGTCTACCTTACCAAGTCGATTCGGATCAAATTTTGAAATATTAGCTTGCCACTTCTTTTTTAGATGGAGAGATGATGCTCAGGAGTAATGTGTTTTTACATGCTCGTTGCTAGCGATTTACTATATGACAAATATTTGACCCACTCAAAAACGCGAATCAAACCCAAAATGAAATATCACGATTCAATGAAATAGCTCGTTCAGTAGGTCAAAATAGTGAACTAAATCCAAAATTGGACACCTCAATCGAGTAGCATGTTGTACAGTATTATAGTACTCCATGAACATGTTGAAAGTCAAATTAATGAACTTGTTTGATATACGCATATATCCGTTCATGTGTGGATTGCAGACAACATGTTCTCCAATTTAAATATTTGAATGCAAGTTTATATCGAAACATGGTTTATATCAGTCTTTGATGCATAAAACATGACTTCCCCTCTCCCGGACTCCTGTTCTCTCTCTCTCTCTCTCTCTCTCTCTCTCTCTCGCCGACAATCTTCAATTCTGTCGCACACATCCGACACAAAAACCTTGTTCGTCCCTCTCCCTTTCTCTCCATCTCTCTCTCTCTTTGTGTGTGTGGGGGGGTCTTTCTAGTTCGCATGCATATATACACCATCTATAGGTCTCTCTCGCACACTATGTATGATACTCTAGCTAGTCCAAGCTAGATATCTTGGGTGCACTCATCGTACGCACACAGATTCCTTGGCTATTTGCCTGTAACTCTCTCACGCACCACTATGTCGTCTCGGAACTCTTCCCCCCTCTCTCAAACTCTCCATCCACCTGGGTCACACATACACATGCATATCTCACTCGCACTCGATAGGCCCATCTAAAACTCTATCTCCCCCCCTCGTTCTCTCTCCATCTCACATGCACACACACACAATCTCATGCCTAGCTAGCCAAGTATGATGGTCTCTCACTCAATTATAGGCACACGCAGTCCCCCCTATATGTATATGACTAGCTACTCTTAGTCTCCATCATAAACATGTGCATGGTCTATCTCGGTTTCTCTCGGGGCATCTCTCTATCGCGCACGCACTCCCTTGATCTGCCACCCATATAGTCCCCTCACGACCTCGATGGGATCTCTCTATCACAAACACACCCTCTCTCCCTCCTCATGCGTCCATGCCATCCATGTGTCCCTCTCGACCTTTGTTCCTTGTTGGCCACACCTCTATTGGACATGTGCTACAGGGGTGTCTCTCTCCGTTGCAAACAATCACACACTAGCTATCTTCGTGTATCTCCTCGCCTCGCTTTTCCATCTCGGAGATGCATGCGTGATATGTTCGCATAAGAAATGAAAAAACACACACTCTTTCTCTAATTTATCGTTTGTTGTCACTTTATCTTTCACACACATACTCTTTTTGCACACTTACTCATTCTCCTTCACACGCACTTGATCTGTCTCGACTGAGGCACTCTCCTCGGTCCATAGCATATAGATTTATTGAAAAGTCAAACATCACAAAGTTTGACCATGTACGTGGAGAAAAAGAATTACATCTAGTACGGCAAACATATGCCATTAGATTCACCATGAGATGTAGTTTTGTATGATGTATCTTTGGTATTGTACATATAAATAACATTTGCGTAAACCTGATCAAAGTTTCCAAAGTTTGACTTCTAAAAATTTACATGCACTGCATTATCGAGTGGATGGAATATCTCTTTCCCCCTCTCAGCCATCTGATGCACCACTCAGCCTTATCGGAGCTCCTCAATCTCTCTCAAACTTTATTGGTCAGTTTGGTTCATGACCTGACCCTCATGCCTTGATGGCCGGTACTGCCTGGTGTGGACGTGAGATGTAAAATATTTCTGCCTGGCCAGGCTTGTGTGGTGCTGAAGCGTTTGGTTCATGCTTGGGCCAGGCAAAGCATCAACGTCCCATCAATCAATCCATGCATCAATTATTTAATGCTAATATCCATCCATGTTGCTGTTAGCCTCGTGGCCACACGACCAGGCACGACCAGGCGTTCGAAATCGGTCGCCTGGGCCAGGCTACTTGTAGTGTCTGGAGTTCAGCCAGGCTAATTAAAGTGCAAGGGAACCCAGGCCAGGCGGGATTTCTTTTTCACAGGGTAGCAACCAAACAAGCATGCATGAAATCCAGCCACAACCCCAGGCCAGGCAAAAGATGCTCAGGACGCAAGCCAAACTGGCCTTATATCTCCCTGGTTCACACATACACATGTCTCGCTCATGCTATACATATAGACCCATCCAACACTCTCCGCCCTTGTTCTCTCTCCATGTGACACGCACCCCCCTAAATACCATAATCCCTCAATCCATCATAGGCGCAAGCACTCCCCCCTCCTAAGTATGATTATCTCTTACTAGCCAACAGGAACACACGTATTGTCTCCTTCGATCCATACATCTATCTCGATATCTCTCGGGGCATCTTCTATCGCGCACACACCTTATCACTCGATCTCCCACCCATGTAGTCCCATCACGATCTCCAGGGGATGTCTCTATGACAAACATACACTCTCTCCTCCCCATGTCTGCATTTTCTCCGTACGTCTCTCTCGACCTCTCTCCCTTGTTTGTCAGACCCCTCTTGGCCACGTGCTAGGGGTCTTGCTCTCTCGGTTCCAAACAACCACACACTATCTCCTCACCTTGCCTCCGTTGTCGAAGATGCATGTGTGATATGTTTGCATAAGACACACACGCTTTTTCTCTACTTTTATCGTGTGTTGTCCATGTCTCTTTCACACACGCGCACACACTTTTTTCACTCTCTCTCTCTCTGTCTCTCTCTCTCTCTCTTGTTAGGGACTCTGTCACGTCCATAAGCATATGGATGTTTTGAAAAGTCAAACCTCAGAAACGTTTGACCAGGTATATGTGGAGAAAAACATTTACATCTGGAAGGATCATTAGATTCATCACAACATGTACTTACTTCATACTATCATTTATCTTTGATATTGTAGATATAAGTAATTTCTTTATAAACTTGGTCAAAGTTTCAAAAGTTTGACTTAACAAAATGTTGGAACTACATTATCAAACGGAGGGAGTAGCTCTTTATCTCTCTCTCTACTATCTCTCACGGGCCTCCCCTCTCACTCGAACTCTCTATACTGACGGATTATACGCTCACTGTGTCAGCGTATAGCTCCATATATTGTTTAGTTGACCGGTCAACCAATCCACATGCTGCCTTGTCAGCTCGTGTTCTGTATCTTCGTGTGCTGGCCCATGTGGCAGTGGGTGAAAATAAGTAAACTAGAGGCCCATCTGACACGCGGTGAAGTAAACAAAGTTGAAACCACTTGGGGTAGCACCCCGCACGCTAGTAAATTGAGGGCGCATTGAGGACAAACTTCTTGCGCGCGAAGGACGCACTCGCGCACAATTCACCACTGCGCGGCGGCATGCACAGAAGGACGCACTCGCGCACACCCAGCACACAACACACACCAGCACACGTGTACACATCTAGGAGTAGAAGGCCGTGGAAAAATCTAGCGCGATGGCCGCTGTCGGAGCCGTCCACCCAATCTTGGTGTTCCGTGCAATGCACGGGCATCTACGCACGGGAAATTATGTCGAACAGGGCTAGTTGTAAGCAGGCTAGCTCTATAGCCATGATGATAGTGACTGCAGACGGTGAGGCTGACTATGGTATGCCGAACATGACGCCTATACTTAGGTGTCATCTCCAGCGCAGGGTCTTGTCACTTCACTGTGAGGAGCAGCACGTAATAATTTGACCAACGGTGGTACAGTGCTAGTACTCCTACTACTACATTGGTAGTACTACTACTAGTACTAGTAGCACCACCGTCTGGATTTAGGAGTACTACCACGTCCACCGGCACCGAGGAACGTCTCCAAGTAGTATTGCTTGAGGCCGCTAGGGCGAGGGGCCGCTTGGACGACAGCTTTGTCTCCTGGTTCGACGAGGTCCTCGTCGGTTTCCTCGACAAGTTCATCGTCGTCAAGAAGCTTGCGGACGACTTTGACGTAAGCCTCCAGCCGATGCGCCCAGGCTCTGCGATGCCCGCCACCCTCAACAGCCACTATGGTAACAACCTCTTCGACGCACTGGTGGCCATGCGACTGCTCGCCGTCGCGCCGGAGAATGTCCACCTCGAGGTCGCGCTCGCCGCGCAGCGCCTGGTGCAGCAAGACACCATTGACATAATCACCCATGTCTACACGCAAATCGTCCACAAGGACCACTACATGCAAGAGGAGGACGATAGGACGCTGGCCTTCTTGGAGCGCAGGGCAACCTTGGACGGCACTGTTCAGAAGCACATTGAGCTCGCCGCCAACGCCGCTGCTCCTCACACGTCGGTTGGTGACCCGGCGCACTAGGGCATGAGGATGTCGTTGAACGTTGATGGATCCGTATGTATTTTTATCTTTTCGTCAAATCCATGTAGTAGTATATGATACTACAGTAATTATCTTACCTTTCGCATCAACTTCATAATTTTCGTATGTACTCCATGCATGAACGGCGCCAGAACCAAACTTCTCATTACTCTAGGCAAAATCGTTATTTTCTATCTATCGGTCGTGCCATGGAGCAGAACCAAATTTTACAAGTTACGAGTTCAAAAGGAAAAGTCTACCGTGTTCGCGTTGCACCCCCACACGGTTGGTCCGGCACGTCGCTCAAGCGGGAATGCATGCGGTGTTGCATTTTCACTTACAACTGGGACCACAGTTGAGCAAACCGACTATCGGCAAACCCCCACCCCGCCCACCGTGCGATGGCTGAGAAAACAGGAGGGAGAAGAGATGGCTGTAGCATGGACTCCAAGAAAATTGGTGTCGGATGGGACTCGTGTGGGTGGCGTGTGCCGTACTGCTAGATGTGAATGCTACTGAGTTATGGCCCATGCCACCCCACTATATCGAGCCTATATCGAGGTACATAGAACAAATTTCCTGCAGTCCGTGCTCAGCCCTCCTCTATCTCTCTTCTCAGCCAGCCAGTGGACGCGCGGAGCCCATCGTCTATTTGCTCACATGCGGCCCCACATGTCAGTGAAAACGCAAGAGGACCCACTGAACCTGCACATCTTTCACCTCGACGTGCCGGTGATGAAAAACAAATCCAATAAAGATCTTCGGTGGCCGCTTTTGGAGTTACTCAAGAGTAGTAAGATTCTATTTACAGTTTAACCCAAGATGCACATCTCGTGGCTTCAACTACCACTCTATTTTCTTTCATGACACGACCTAGATGCTGGATGTCCCACGTGTCGGCAAAAGGAGGAAGAACCCGACCAAATCTTCGGTTCTGCTCTCGGATTAGACTAGTTGTGCTAAATTAAAAATTTTATTGTGTACTCCCTCCGTTCCAAAATACTTGACTTCCATTTGTCCAAAAATGGATGTACCTATATACTAAGACATGTCAAGATACATATATATTTTGACAAATAGAAGGCATGTATTGTGCAACGGAGGGAGTAGAATGGATGCAAGTTTTTGTATTGGGAAGAAGAGTACATCCATATATTGATAGAGCGCAATTTAGTAGATGTTCTATCACTTTTAGCTAGCACAGACGCAAGATCGAGCCTCCGCAGATCAACAATGAATGCATCGAGAAGGCACTAATCCAACTTGCAGGAGTAGTAAAATGTATTCTTGTGGTTCTTGTTTTCTTTGGTCTTGCTTTTCTAGTCAAAATTATCGTTGGAGTCCGTGCAAAACGGAGGTGCGTTTGGGGCCGTGTGTTGGAGTTGGCCTTACAAGTGGGACCGCAGTTAAGGAAACTGACTATCGGCAAACCCCCACCTCGCCCGCCGCGCGATGGATGAAGTTAGAGAAACGACGAGGTTGAAGAGGTTTCTCTAGCACGGACTCCAAGAAATAATATGGTGTCAGATGGATGTCGTGGTGGTGGCATGTGCCGTACTCCTGGACGTGAGTGCTTGTTCTGGCCCATGCCACCCTACTACTCCCTACTACTTACTCCTACTATATAGTACTAGTATCGAGGATTCGAGGTGCTGGTCACGTACAGCGAACACATTAACATATGGCTACAGTAAAAACACCCGCCCGACGCACGAAGCATCTGAAGCTAGTACAAATAGTATACTACTATTGTTGATTGGCCTCATCCGATAACCTGTTGCAATGCACGTACAATTATGTATTCGGAAAATATTTTTTGCCTCGTCGCACCACTCACTCAGAGAAGCGACTCGAAAGCCATTCATAAATTTAGTAAGTTTATCACACGCATATCATTTTATTCCATACAACAGGTCATCAACCCACATCGACAACGAGGATACATTATAAATACTAAAGTTTTCACCACACAAAAAATAACAAGCAATGAAATGAACTTCAACTCAACCATTCCTCGGTGTTGGAAACGCTTGCTTTGAAACACAAGTGATTCTTTGGGACGGGCCATCGATTGTCGATCTGGAAACCAACGCAGGATTGATCATCTAGGCCGAAGCGGCCTACTATATCCCTACCAGGGTAGGGAACCACACAAATGTCCGAGGTATAGACACAGTTGCTTCTCATACATGTGTCAACAGCAGTTGGATCGCCTTTCACCATCATCGGATAGTTTTGTCCAAGGAAGAGCGAGTTTTCTCCAAGACTATCAATTCTGTACCAGGGAGAAGGAGTTGGCGCTAGCACACTAGTATCCATCCTGAATACCATGCAATGGGTGTTGGAATAGGTCCGGAGAGTGCGACCATGGGAGACACCTTCTTCCTTAGCAGTAACATCATCAGTGGGTTGTATACACACAAGAAGAGGTGATCCATCGGAATTAGTTGCCAGGCGCCACAGAGTATATGGGCGCTGCTCGTGATCATCACCATCGTCATGTCCCCCTTGGTTATAAAAATTTTCAAGTATAGGTGGTGGGATGTTCACAGGACCTTGGAAACACAAGAAGAAGGTTAATTAGTAAAGGGAAACTTGCTAACCCGCATGCATGTGGATGAAACAATTATAATTATGGTGGAAGACAAACGTTCCGAAACTATGAGGATGCCATGCAAAAACAGTGCCACGAGTGGTGGCAGCAAACACAAGGCGCTCGTATTGAATTGCATCACAGTACTCATCTGTGTACAGAAACTGATTTTTGAGCAATATCCATCGAGTGAAACCATCAAGGAAGGCAACAAGCTTGTCGAAGATAGCAACAACATCATAGTTTCTGTAATTCCAAGAGCGGTTGGGAACTCGACAAATTGCTATCTTCCGTAGAATACAGTCACCATGATTGTATTTGAACATGCGTACATTACCAGTGTGCTCAACCTCTGGGCAGTGTGCTGAGATTTTTGGAAGTGGAACCCGGTGACGAGTGTACACATTCACAAGTTCCCACTCGCAATTGGACCCAATGTAAACAACCCAATCTCCATTTGCGCCCGCCCAAGCCTTGCCCTCAAGCGATGGCATCTTAACATCATACATATCATTATCAAGCGGCATTAACTTACACAGGGCGAGGCCTCTGTCGTGCCGGCGCCAGTCATCATCAGGGTCACGGCGAAGAAGATAGGGGAGATCAAACCGCTCCTTGACTCTTGGGTTCTTTGTAATGATGTTATTAGTTGAGTCGAGAATGGGCTTGAACGCACCTGCCATGCTAGCCGAGGTGATGACGTCGCACCGATCAATGAGTTCCTCCACCATGTCATCTTTCAGATCGGGGCAAGAATAACGGGGTCATTTTCGTCCTGTTCCCTCCATGGAGAAGACGATCGAACAATGGCAGAAGAAAGGGTGAAGGGCTGAAGGAAAATGGAGGAGGGAGAGGAAGAGCGTGCGACAGCAGTTCCAAATCGAGAGGGAAAGGCGAAGAGTCGGTGGACGGTTGCGAGTTTTCCACGGTTCACGAAGAGGCGCCCCGGCCTACACGTCCGTTCGGAAATACTCCTACTACTCGTCGTCGTCTCACTGATATGTTGGAACGGGACCACATGTCAACGAAACATGGTGTGTAATTTCTCGTGCAAAATGCGATCTGGCCGCGTTGGCCCAACGTGCCGCATTAGTTATCGACCTTTATTTTTTTAATGGCGTGCCGCTTAGTTTTGAAGCACGACTAACTGGTACTGTACGCAGAGAAAATATAAACTACTCTACCACTACTCCACCTCTAGTACTAGTAGTATAAAAAAGATATATAGGCTGAAGCTTGAGCGCTTTCTTGCTAAGGGCTGCCCACTTGCTTCTCACACTACCACCCTCTCTCCAGATCTAAAAAAGACGGCCCCTCTCTCCCTCCTCACTGGTGGTCACAGATCCGCCGGGGGAGAAAAGGACGTGCAACGTTGACGCACTCGTCGTCGACGAGCGAGGTCACGCACTGACCACAAGGCCATCCTCTCAGACCTAGCGCCCGCGCGGGATGGCCTCCGTCCCCAAGCTCGCTACCGTAGTGTGTGCGGAGGACGACGACCACAAGCGAAGCCACTTCCCGCCGACCCTCAGGTATGCTACCTCTTTTCGAACCATAACCTTGTTCTATTGCCCCATCTGCCACGTCGTTGCATGTGGATCTTTTTCCACTCCACCATCTTCCCAATTTGCTATCCTCTGCTCTGCTGGCCACGCAGACGAAAACCATAATTTGCACTACTAAGGAAACCCTACTTCATGCAGACTAATACATGTCTGGGTTGAATAAGGAAAGGAAGGGAGACTGTACTATCCAAGAGAGTAGGCATCGAACCCGCATCTAGGTTGAAAAGGGGAAAATCAGTAGCTAAGGAACGAGTCTCGTGTCTCTTGGTTGAAGAAGGGTAGAAAGGCATGACAACGCAATAGAGAATGACCAGGTCAATCGGTTTGTTGTCCTCGCATAGGAAATGGGCTGTAAATTATTTGAAATAATGGCAGATGGGATGTATGCTGTTTACCATAGATTTGAGGCTTTCCACAGACGGCTTGTATACTGTTGGATGTCCATCCAACGGCCGTCGTGCTTCTTCAATCTCTGCTCTTCCTGCTCCAGCCGCTCAATCAAGCGCCGGCGAGACTGCCTGCTCCCTCCTCCCCGTGGCCGGCTGTGCTGCCGCGTAAGCCTCACCGCCCCACCGTACTCCCATCGCTGGCCTAGCCATCCCTCTACTCACCCACACCTGCTGTTATTCTCCGGCGACAGCAGACGAACCAGTAAACCC
The DNA here is from genome assembly GCF_003073215.2 of Triticum urartu. Taxonomy (NCBI): domain Eukaryota; kingdom Viridiplantae; phylum Streptophyta; class Magnoliopsida; order Poales; family Poaceae; genus Triticum; species Triticum urartu. The sequence goes on along the minus strand of NC_053026.1, from coordinate 118,443,300 downwards.
TCGTACAGCCGTACTCCCCTCCGCGTGGGAAACAAAAACAATGGCCGAGTCTTCCCTACCTCCGCGTCGCTCCCTTCCTAGGCCTCGCCGCCGTCCACCGCCCTGGTGCTCTCGGCGTGGCGTGTTCAGCGTGGTCAACGACCGACATGCATCTGAAGTGGACTGTACGTGGAGAGGCTGACAGCTGGGTCCATGGCCTCATGCAAGGAAATGCCTCCTTATTACGCACAAAATAATGATTTCCTCCACCTGACATCTGGGACCCACCGAAACGGCGTCTGTATTTCGCGAAAAAAACGTTACCGCCGCTGACAGCTCGGACCCACCAGCTATATCTTCGCACGCAAGGAAGTGCCTCCTTATTACGCACAAAAAAATGAATACTCCCCCTGCTAGCTGGGACCCAGTATAGTGGGCCTACTAAGTTGACGGGGACGAAGGGCTTTGTCAACTTAGTAAATATGCATGATTCTAGCTCGACTGACCGTACGATGTCCATCCAATGGCCGTAGTGCTTCTTCAACCTCTGATCTTCTTGCTCCAGCCGCCCAAAGCAGCGCCGGTCGTGCCGCCTGCTCCTGCCTCCCGTGGCCGGCTGTGCTGCCGCGGAGGCCTCACCGCCCCCATACTACTCCCACCGCTGGCCAGGCCATCCCTCCACTCCACTCACCCACACCCCCTGTTATTCTGCGGCGACGGCAGCGCAACCGAACCAGTGAACCCTCATACTCCTCTCCGCGTGGGCATCCACTGCCGCGTCTTCCCCGGCTCCGCGTCGTCCCCTTCCTAGGCCTCGCCGTTGTCCACCGCCGTGGTGCTGTCGGCGCAGCATGGTCAATGTGGTCAACGACCGAATTCCATTGAAAGAATACTGTACGTGGAGAGGCTGATAGCTGGGTCCACGGCAGCCGCAAGGAAGTGCCTCCTTATTACACGGAAAATAATTATTCCTCCACCTGACAGCAGGGACCCACCGGACGCCCACCAGTATATCGCGAAAAAACATTTGCCCCTGACTGCTGGGACCCACTCGACGGGCCACCATATTTCACGAAAAAATGGTCCCCCTGCTGTCAGCTCGGACCCATCGGAAGTGCCTCCTTATTACGCACAAAAAAATGAATACCCCCTGCTAGCTGGGACCCACCTTGGCAAGAGGCTGACTTGTGGGCCTACTAAGTTGACGGGGACGGAGGGCTTTGTCAACTTAGTCAATATGCACGATTCTAGCTCCAGTGACCGTACGATGTCCATCCAACGGCCGTAGTGCTTCTTCAACCTCTGGTCTTCTTGCTCCAGCCACCCAAACCATCATCGGTCGTGCCTCGTGCTCCTGCCTCCCGTGGCCGGCTGCGATGCAGCGGAGGCCTCACCGCCCCCTACTACTCCCACCGCTGTCCAGGCCATCCCTCTACTCACCCACACCCCCTGTTATTCTGCGGCGACGGCGGCCTCACATCGCAGTGAACCAGTGAACACTCGTACTCCTCTACGCATGGGCATCCACTGCCGCGTCTTCCCCGGCTCCGCGTCATCCCCTTCCTAGGCCTCGCCGTCGTCCACCGCCCTGGTGCTCTCAGCGCGGCGTGGTCAACATGGTCAAGGAACGGCTTCCATCAAACGTGGACTGTACGTGGAGAGGTCAAGCTGGGTCCACGGCTGCAGCAAGGAAGTGCCTCCTTATTACGTGCAAAATAATTATTCCTCCACCTGGCAGCGGGGACCCACCGGACTGGCCACCGTATTTCGCGCCCCTGACTGCTGGGACCCACCAGCTACATCTTCACACGCAAGGAAGTGCCTGACAGTCGGGACCCACCTGGTCGAAGCGTATGTAGCGTTGTCATTCTGGTCGCGAACGTGTACGTACATATATACTGGTGGATGTAGAGGCGCGCATGTGTCGTAGTAGAGGCGGCCAAGGTGCAATAAAGAAAATACGGCCACGTATGTGTACATATGGGCGGGGTCTCGAATGCCTACTCGCGCATATGTACGGCGAGGGCTCGTTGACATGGCTGGGTCGGAATGGAGAAACAGCGTCGTCGTCGTGTTCATGGGGAGGCAACGGAATGCGTCGTGTTCATGGGGAGGCAACGGAATGCGTCGTGTTCATGGGGAGGCAACGGAATGCGTCGTGTTCATGGGGAGGCAACGGAACGCGTGGGAGCCAACCGGCTGGGTCGGAACGGAATGCGTGGTCATGTTCATCGGGAGTGCTTGGACGGAACAGGCGATGGAAACGAGGCCTGGCGTACTGCACAACGGAGGAAACGGACCTCCTACGTTCGGAATGGGGTCCTGTTGATCGGGAGGGGTCTGGCGTACTGCAAAACGGAGGAAACGGACCTCCTACAGTCGAAACGGGGGTCCTGTTGATCGGGAGGGGTGTGGCGTACCGCAAAACGGACGAAACGGACTTGTATTGGAGCGCTACGGTCGAAACAGGGGTCCTGTTCATCGGGAGGGGTGTGGCGTACCGCAAAACGGGAGTCCACGGGATACTGTTCATCTCCACCGTCGACCCCCTCCAGCCTCCACGAGCTACTGTTCATCCACCGTCGACCTCCTCCAGCCTCCACCTGCGACTGTTCATCCACGGGCTCCTGTTCATCCAGCCTCCACCACGCGCTACTCCACCGGCTACTGTTCAACCAGCCCTCTCCACGGGCTCCTGTTCAACCACCCCTCCATGGGCTACTGTTCATCCTGCCCTCCACCATCTACTGTTCATCCTGCCCTCCACGGGGTGGTCCTGTTCATCCATCCTTCCACGGGGTCCTGTTCATCCAGCCCCAACCGGCTCGATCGATCGGGGTCCTGTTCATCCAGAGGCAACACCACGGGGTCCTGTTCATCCACCCCCACCAGGAACTGTTCATCCAACCCCCCCCCCCCCCGGCAACGCTCACTGTTCATCCAGAGGCAGCATCGATCGACTTCAGGTAGCAGCAGTAGCGAAGGAATCGCTCGATCGGGTTCAGTTAACAGCCATCGATCGATCGCTCGGGTTCAGAAACGCGTAGCCTGCAGTGCAATCGCTCGGGTTCAGTTAGAGCCCAACGCCTCGCTCGGGTTCAGTTAGAGCCAAGGCCTCGCACACACGCGCGTACGTGTACGAGAGAAGCGTGCATCGCTCGGCCCCTGACCTCCCAACGTAACCGGGAACTCCCCGAAATTTTCCTCGCCCTCGCTTCTACCACGGTTTTTTCCGTCATGTACGGCCCAAAGAATGTCATGCAGCTGCGTCTCCGGCCCACCCAGGACGAAAAGCCCATTTTCTGTCATGATTTTTTGTCATAGAAGTAGGAGCCCACCACATCTATGATGATACCGAGTTTTGTCACAATTATCGTCATAGAAGTGTCATATGTATGACAGGAAAAAAATTCGTTCAGCCCAAAATGTCACGGATGTGTCTTTTCTTTGTAGTGAAGGGAGTTGTGAAGGAACGGTCTGTTCGCGTCATCATAGATGGAGGGAGTTGTAACAACTTGGCTAGCATGGAGATGGTGGAGAAGCTATCTCTCACCACAAGACCACATCCAAATCCTTACTACATCCAATGGTTCAACAACAGCGGCAAGGTTAAGGTAACACGTACTGTTCATGTGCATTTTAGTATCTCTACATGTGCTGATTATGTTGATTGTGATGTGGTACCTGTTGGAGAATGTAGTAATTTCAAAAAAAATCCTACGCACATGCAAGATCATGGTGATGCATAGCAACGAGAGGGGAGAGTTTCGTCCACGTACCCTCGTAGAACGTAAGCGGAAGCGTTATGAGAACGCGGTTGATGTAGTCGTACGTCTTCACGATCGGACCGATCCAAGTACCGAACGTACGTCACCTCCGAGTTCAGCACACGTTCATATCGGTGACGTCCCACGAACTCCGATCCAGCAGAGCTTCGAGGGAGAGTTCCGTCAGCACGACGGCGTGATGACGGTGATGATGATGCTACCGACGCAGGGCTTCGCCTAAGCACCGCTACGATATGACCGAGGTGGATTATGGTGGAGGCGGCACCGCACACGGCTAAAAGATCAACTGATCAACTTGTATGTCTTGGGGTGCCCCCTGCCACGTATATAAAGGAGCAAGGGGGGTGGTCGGTCGGCCCTAGCAGGGCGCGCCAGGAGGAGTCCTACTCCCACCGGGAGTAGGATCCCCCCTTCCCTACTTGGACTAGGAGAGATGGAAGGGGAAGAGAGGGAGGAAGGAAAGGGGGCGCCGCCCCCCCCCCCTCCTAGTCCAATTAGGACCAGAGGGAGAGGGGGTGCGCGACCTGCCCTGGTCTCCTCTCTATCTCTCCACTATGGCCCAATAAGGCCCATACATTTACCGGAGGGTTCCGGTAACCTCTCGGTACTCCGGTAAAATCTCGATTTCACCCGGAACTATTCCGATGTCCAAATATAGGCTTCCAATATATCAATCTTTATGTCTCGACCATTTCGAGACTCCTCGTCATGTCCGTGATCATATCCGGGACTCCGAACTACCTTCGGTACATCAAAACACATAAACTCATATTACCAATCGTCACCGAACTTTAAGCGTGCGGACCCTACGGGTTCAAGAACTATGTAGACATGATCGAGACTCGTCTCCGGTCAATAACCAATAGCGGAACCTGGATGCTCATATTGGTTCCTACATATTCTACGAAGATCTTTATCGGTCAAACCGCATAACAACATACGTTGTTCCCTTTGTCATCGGTATGTTACTTGCCTGAGATTCGATCGTCTGTATCCTTATACCTAGTTCAATCTCGTTACCGGCAAGTCTCTTTACTTGTTCCATAATGCGTCATCCCGCAACTAACTCATTAGTCAAAATGCTTGCAAGGCTTATAGTGATGTGCATTACCGAGAGGGCCTAGAGATACCTCTCCGACAATCAGAGTGACAAATCTTAATCTCGATCCATGCCAACTCAACAAGTACCATCGGAGACACCTGTAGAGCACCTTTATAATCACCCAGTTATGTTGTGACGTTTGGTAGCACACAAAGTGTTCCTCCGGTACTCGGGATTTGCATAATCTCATAGTCATAGGAACATGTATAAGTCATGAAGAAAGCAACAGCAACAAACTAAACGATCGTCATGCTAAGCTAACGGTATGGGTCAAGTCAATCACATCATTCTCTAATGATGTGATCCCGTTAATCAAATGACAACTCAAGTCTATGGTTAGGAAACATAACCATCATTGATTCAACGAGCTAGTCAAGTAGAGGCAAACTAGTGACACGCTGTTTGTCTATGTATTCACACATGTACTAAGTTTTCGGTTAATACAATTCTAGCATGAATAATAAACATTTATCATGATATAAGGAAATATAAATGACAACTTTATTATTGCCTCTAGGGCATATTTACTTCAGTCTCCCACTTGCACTAGAGTCAATAATCTAGATTACACAGTAATGATTCTAACACCCATGGAGTCTTGGTGCTGATCATGTTTTGCTCGTGAGAGAGGCTTAGTCAACGGGTCTGCAACATTCAAATCTGTATGTATCTTGCAAATCTCTATGTCTCCCTCCTTGACTTGATCATGGATGGAATTGAAGCGTCTCTTGATGTGCTTGGTTCTTTTCAGAGATCTGGATTCCTTTGCCAAGGCAATTGCACCAGTATTGTCACAAAAGATTTTCATTGGACCCGATGCACTAGGTATGACACCTAGATCGGATATGAACTCCTTCATCCAAACTCCTTCATTTGTTGCTTCCGAAGCAGCCATGTACTCCGCTTCACACATAGATCCCGCCATGACGCTTTGCTTAGAACAGCACCAACTGACAGCTCCACCGTTCAATAAAAACACGTATCCGGTTTGTGACTTAGAGTCATCCGGATCAGTGTCAAAGCTTCCATCGACGTAACCATTTACGATGAGCTCTTTGTCACCTCCATAAACGAGAAACATATCCTTAGTCCTTTTCAGGTATTTCAGGATGTTCTTGACCACTGTCCAATGACCCACTTCTGGATTACTTTGGTACTTCCCTGCTAAACTAATAGGAAGGCACACATCAGATCTAGTCCACAGCATTGTATACATGATAGAGCCTATGGCTGAAGCATAGGGAACATCTTTCATTTTCTCTCTATCTTCTGAAGTGGTCAGGCATTGAGTCTGACTCAATTTCACACCTTGTAACACAGGCAAGAACCCTTTCTTTGCTTGATCCATTTTGAACTTCTTCAAAACTTTATCAAGGTATGCGCTTTGTGAAAGTCTAATTAAGCGTCTTGATCTATCTCTATAGATCTTGATGCCCAATATATAAGCAGCTTCACCGAGGTCTTTCATTGAAAAACTCTTATTCAAGTATCCTTTTATGCTATCCAGAAATTCTATATCATTTCCAATCGACAATATGTCATCCACATATAATATTAGAAATGCTACAGAGCTCCCACTCACTTTCTTGTAAATACAGGCTTCTCCAAAAGTCTGTATAAAACCATATGCTTTGATCACACTATCAAAACATTTATTCCAACTCCGAGATGCTTGCACCAGTCCATAGATGGATCGCTGGAGTTCGCACACTTTGTAAGCTCCCTTTGGATCGATAAAACCTTCGGGTTGCATCATATACAACTCTTCTTCCAGAAATCCATTCAGGAATGCAGTCTTTACATCCATTTGCCAAATTTGATAATCATAAAATGCGGCAATTGCTAACATGATTCAGACGGACTTAAGCATCGCTACGGCTGAGAAAGTCTCATTGTAGTCAACACCTTGAACTTGTCGAAAACCTTTTGCAACAAGTCGAGCTTTGTAGATAGTAACATTACCGTCAGCGTCAGTCTTCTTCTTGAAGATCCATTTATTCTCTATGGCTTGCCGATCATCGGGCAAGTCAACCAAAGTCCACACTTTGTTCTCATACATGGATCCCATCTCAGATTTCATGGCCTCAAGCCATTTTGCGGAATATGGGCTCATCATCGCTTCCTCATAGTTCGTAGGTTCATCATGGAAGTAACATGACTTCCAGAACAGGATTACCGTACCACTCTGGCGTGGATCTTACTCTGCTTAACCTGCGAGGTTCGGTAGTAACTTGATATAAAGTTACATAATCTTCATCATTAGCTTCCTCACTAATTGGTGTGGGAGTCACAAGAACAGATTTCTGTGATGAACTACTTTCCAATAAGGGAGCAGGTACAGTTACCTCATCAAGTTCTACTTTCCTACCACTCACTTCTTTCGAGAGAAACTCCTTCTCTAGAAAGTATCCATTCTTAGCAACGAATGTCTTGCCTTCGGATCTGTGATAGAAACTGTACCCAACAGTCTCCTTTGGGTATCCTATGAAGACACATTTCTCCGATTTGGGTTCGAGCTTATCATCTTGAAGCTTTTTCACATAAGCATCGCAGCCCCAAAATTTAAGAAACGAGAACTTCGGTTTCTTGCCAAACCACAGTTCATAAGGTGTCGTCTCAACGGATTTAGATGGTGCCCTATTTAACGTGAATGCAGCCGTCTCTAAAGCATAACCCCAAAACGATAGTGGTAAAACGGTAAGAGACAACATAGATCGCACCATATCTAGTAAAGTACGATTACGACGTTCGGACACACCATTACGCTGTGGTGTTCTGGGTGGCGTGAGTTGCGAAACTATTCCGCATTGTTTCAAATGAAGACCAAACTCGTAACTCAAATATTCTCCTCCACGATCAGATCGTAGAAACTTTATTTTCTTGTTATGATGATTTTCCACTTCACTCTGAAATTCTTTGAACTTTTCAAATGTTTCAGACTTATGTTTAATTAAGTAGATATACCCATATCTGCTCAAATTATATGTGAACGTGAGAAAATAATGATACCCGCCGCGAGCCTCAATATTCATCAGACCACACACATCAGTATGTATGGTTTCCAACAAATCTGTTGCTCGCTCCATAGTTCCGGAGAACGGCGTTTTAGTCATCTTGCCCATGAGGCGTGGTTCGCAAGTACCAAGTGATTCATAATCAAGTGATTCCAAAAGTCCATCAGAATGGAGTTTCTTCATGTGCTTTACACCAATATGACCTAAACGGCAGTGCCACAAATAAGTTGCACTATCATTATCAACTCTACATCTTTTAGCTTCAGTATTATGAATATGTGTATCACCACTATCGAGATTCATCAAAAATAGACCACTCTTCAAGGGTGCATGACCATAAAAGATATTACTCATATAAATAGAACAACCATTATTCTCAGATTTAAATGAATAATTGTCTCACATTAAACAAGATCCAGATATAATGTTCATGCTCAACGCTGGCACCAAATAACAATTATTCAGGTCTAAAATTAATCCTGGAGGTAGATGTAGAGGTAGCATGCCTACCGCGATCACATCGACTGTGGAACCATTTCCCAAGCGCATCGTCACCTCGTCCTTAGCCAATCTTTGCTTAGTCCGTAGCCCCTATTTTGAGTTGCAAATATTAGCAACAGAACCAGTATCAAAACCCAGGTGCTACTGCGAGCATTTGTAAGGTACACATCAATAACATGTATATCACATATACCTTTGTTCACCTTGCCATCCTTCTTATCCGCCAAATACTTGGGGCAGTTCCGCTTCTAGTGACCAGTCCCTTTGCAGTAGAAGCACTCAGTCTTAGGCTTAGGTCCAGACTTGGGCTTCTTCACTTGAGCAGCAACTTGCCTGCCATTTTTCTTGAAGTTCCCCTTCTTCCCTTTACCCTTTTTCTTGAAACTGGTGGTCTTGTTGACCATCAACACTTGATGCTCCTTCTTGATTCCTGCCTCCGCAGCCTTTAGCATTGCGAAGAGCTCGGGAATCGTCTTATCCATCCCCTACATATTATAGTTCATCACGAAGCTCTTGTAGCTTGGTGGTAGTGATTGAAGAACTCTGTCAATGACACTATCAACAGGAAGATTAACTCCTAGTTGAGTCAAGTGGTTGTGGTACCCAGACATTCTAAGTATATGTTCACTGACAGAACTATTCTCCTCTATCTTGCAGTTGTAGAACTTATTGGAGACTTCATATCTCTCAATCCGGGCATTTGCTTGAAATATTAACTTCAACTCCTGGAACATCTCATATGCTCCATGACGTTCAAAACATCGTTGAAGTCCCGATTCTAAGCCGTAAAGCATGTCACACTAAACTATCGAGTAGTCATCAGATTTGCTCTGCCAGACGTTCATAACATCTGGTGTTGCTCCTGCAGCGGGTTTGGCACCTAGCGGTGCTTCCATGACGTAATTCTTCTGAGCAGCAATGAGAATAATCCTCAAGTTACGGACCCAGTCCGTGTAATTTCTACCATCATCTTTCAACTTTGCTTTCTCAAGGAACGCATTAAAATTCAATGGAACAATAGCACGGGCCATCCATCTACAACAACATAGACATGCAAAATACTACCAGGTACTAAGTTCATGATAAATTAAAATTCAATTAATCATATTACTTAAGAACTCCCACTTAGACAGACATCCCTCTAATCATCTAAGTGATCATGTGATCCATATCACCTAAACCATGTCCGATCATCGCGTGAGATGGAGTAGTTTTCAATGGTGAACATCACTATGTTGATCATATCTACTATATGATTCACGCTCGACCTTTCGGTCTCAGTGTTCCGAGGCCATGTCTACATATGCTAGGCTCGTCAAGTTTAACCCGAGTATTCTGCTGTGCAAAACTGGCTTGCACCCGTTGTATGTGAACGTAGAACTTATCACACCCGATCATCACGTGGTGTCTCGGCACGACGAACTTTCGCAACGGTGCATACTCAGGGAGAACACTTATACCTTGAAATTTAGTGAGAGATCATCTTATAATGCTACCGTCGATCTAAGCAAAATAAGATGCATAAAGGATAAACATCACATGCAATCAATATAAGTGATATGATATGGCCATCATCATCTTGTGCCTGTGATATCCATCTCCAAAGCACCGTCATGATCACCATCGTCACTGGCTTGACACCTTGATCTCCATCGAAGCATCGTTGTCGTCACGCCAACTATTGCCTCCACGACTATCGCTACCACTTAGTGATAAAGTAAAGCAATTACATGGCGATTGCATTTCATACAATAAAGCGACAACCATATGGCTCCTGCCAGTTGCTAATAACAGTGTTACAAAACATGATCATCTCATACAATAAAATTTAGCATCATTTCTTGACCATATCACATCACAACATGCCCTGCAAAAACAAGTTAGACGTCCTCTACTTTGTTGTTGCAAGTTTTATGTGGCTGCTACGGGCTGAGCAAGAACCGTTCTTACCTACGCATCAAAAACCACAACGCGGTATAGTGATTGCTTTTTGATCTTCAGAAAGAACCTTGTTCATTGAATCCGATTCAACTAAAGCTGGAGAAATAGACACTCACTAGCCACCTGTTTGCGAAGCACGTCGGTAGAACCAGTCTCGCGTAAACGTATGCGTAATGTCGGTCTGGGCTGCTTCATCCAACAATGCCGCTGAATCAAGAATCAACTAGTGACGACAAGCAATATGTATATACCCACGCTCACAACTCCTTTGTGTTCTACTTGTGCATATGACATCTACGCATAAACCTGGCTCGGATGCCACTGTTGGGGAACGTAGTAATTTCAAAAAAATCATACGCACACGCAAGATCATGGTGATGCATAGCAACGAGAGGGGAGAGTTTTGTCCATGTACCCTCGTAGACCGTAAGCGGAAGCGTTATGAGAATGTGGTTGATGTAGTCATACGTCTTCACGATCCGACCGATCCAAGTACCGAACGTATGGCACCTCCGAGTTCAGCACATGTTCAGCTTGGTGACGTCCCATGAACTCCGATCCAGCAGAGCTTCAAGGGAGATTTCTGTCAGCACGACGGCGTGGTGACGGTGATGATGATGCTACCGACACAGGGCTTCGCCTAAGCACCGCTACGATATGACCAAGGTGGATTATGGTGGAGGGGGGCACCGCACACGGCAAAAGGATCAACTGATCAACTTGTATGTCTTGGGGTGCCCCCTGCCCCCTTATATAAAGGAGAAAGGAGGAAGGCTGGCCGGCCCTAGCAGGGCGCGCCAGGCGGAGTCCTACTCCCACTGGGACTAGGATTCCCCCCCCCTTCCCTAGTTGGACTAGGAGAGAAGGAAGGGCCCCCCCTCCTAGTCCAATTCGGAGCAGAGGGAGAGGGGGCGCGCGGCCTGCCCTGGTCTCCTATCTCTCTCTCCACTATGGCCCAATAAGGCCCATACATTTACCGGGGGGTTCCAGTAACCTCTCGGTACTCCGGTAAAATCCCGATTTCACCCGGAACTATTCCGATGTCCAAATATAGGCTTCCAATATATCGATCTTTATGTCTCGACCATTTCGAGACTCCTCGTCATGTCCGTGATCATATCCGAGACTCCGAACTACCTTCGATACATCAAAACACATAAACTCATATTACCGATCGTCACTGAACTTTAAGCGTGCGGACCCTACGGGTTCGAGAACTATATAGACATGACCGAGACTCGTCTCCGGTCAATAACCAATAGCGAAACCTGCATGCTCATATTGGTTCCTACATATTCTACGAAGATCTTTATCGGTCAAACCGCATAACAACATACGTTGTTCCTTTGTCATCAGTATGTTACTTGCCCGAGATTCGATCGTCAGTATCCTTATACCTAGTTCAGTCTCGTTACCGGCAAGTCACTTTACTCGTTCTGTAATGCATCATCCCGCAACTAACTCATTAGTCACAATGCTTGCAAGGCTTATAGTGATGTGCATTACCGAGAGGGCCCAGAGATACCTCTCCGACAATCGGAGTGACAAATCCTAATCTCAATCTATGCCAACTCAACAAGTTTCATCGGAGACACCTGTAGAGCACCTTTATAATCACCCAGTTATGTTGTGATGTTTGGTAGCACTTAAAGTGTTCCTCCGGTACTCGGGAGTTGCATAATCTCATAGTCATAGGAACATGTATAAGTCATGAAGAAAGCAATAGCAACAAACTAAACGATCATCGTGCTAAGCTAACGGAATGGGTCAAGTCAATCACATCATTCTCTAATGATGTGATCCCGTTAATCAAATGACAACTCATGTCTATGGTTAGGAAACATAACCATCATTGATTCAACGAGCTAGTCAAGTAGAGGCAAACTAGTGACACTCTGTTTGTCTATGTATTCACACATGTACTAAGTTTCCGGTTAATACAATTCTAGCATGAATAATAAACATTTATCATGATATAAGGAAATATAAATAACAACTTTATTATTGCCTCTAGGGCATATTTCCTTCACTACCCATGCAAGCGTGTTCCTTATTAGTAGGTAGACCATGGCAATTTGATAAAAATTCTGTACACCATGGTAAAAACAATCAATATACTCTTGTTCATAAGGATAAAAATATTACTTTGCTTCCTATGACTCCTGATTCCATTTTGAAAGATGATATTAATAGAGCTAATAAAGCAAAACAGGAGAAAAATAAGAGTTAAAATCAGATTGTGGCAAAAGAATTTGAGCAACAAATGAAGCATAATAATAAATCATCTAGTGTTGCTTCTGAAATTAAATTGAAAAGTGCATGTTTACTTGCCACCAAATCTGATATTGATAATCTAGATTTCAGCAAATCTGTTTGCTATGCTTTTGTGTGCAAAGAGGCATTATTTTCTTTTGAGGATGTACCTTCCTCTTTGACTCCTGTTGTCACTAACATTTTGCAGGAGTTCGCTGACGTCTTTCCACAAGACGTGCCACCGGGATTACCACCTAATCGAGGGATTGAGCATCAGATTGACTTAATTCCCGGTGCTTCACTGCCAAACCGTGCGCCATATCGGACCAATCCAGAGGAGACGAACGAGATTATGCGTCAAGTACAGGAGCTGCTCGACAAAGGTTATATACGTGAATCTCTTAGTCCTTGTGTTGTTCCTATTATACTAGTGCCAAAAAAGGATGGTACGTCACATATGTGTGTTGATTGTAGAGGCATTAATAATATTACTATTCGTTATGGTCATCCTATTCCTAGACTAGATGACATGCTTGATGAATTGAGTGGCTCTACAATATTCTCCAAAGTTGATTTGTGTAATGGATACCATAAAATTCGTATGAAATTATGAGATGAATGAAAAATAGCATTTAAAACTAAGTTTGGATTATATGAGTGGTTAGTCATGCCGTTTGGGTTAACTAATGCGCCTAGTACTTTCATGAGATTAATGAATGAAGTTTTACGTGCTTTCATTGGACGATTTGTGGTAGTCTATTTTGATGATATACTAATTTATAGCAGATCTTTGGAGGAACATTTGGAACATTTATGTGATGTTTTTATTGCTCTACGTGATGCACGTTTGTTTGGTAACCCTGGGAAGTGCATCTTTTGCACCGACCGAGTATCTTTTCTTGACTATGTTGTTACTCCACAGGGAATTGAAGTAGATAAAGCCAAGATTGAAGCTATTGACAGTTGGCCGCAACCCAAAACGGTCACACAAGTGAGGAGTTTTCTTGGCCTCGCTAGATTCTATAGGCATTTTGTGAGAGATTTCAGCACCACTGATGCACCTCTCAATGAGCTTACAAAGAAGGATGTGCCTTTTGTTTGGGGTACCGCACAGGAAGAAGCCTTCACGGTATTAAAAAATAAGTTGACACATGCTCCTTTACTCCAACTTCCTGATTTTAATAAGGCTTTTGAGCTTGAATGTGATGCTAGTGGAATTGGATTAGGAGGTGTGTTATTACAAGAAGATGGCAGACCTATTGCATATTTTTCTAAAAAATTGAGTGGGCCTAGTCTGAATTATTCTACTTATGATAAAGAATTATACGCTCTTGTTCGGACTTTAGAAACATGGCAACATTATTTATGGTCCAAAGAATTTGTTATACATTCTGATCATGAATCTTTGAAACATATTAAAAGTCAAGCTAAACTAAATTATAGACATGCTAAATGGGTTGAATTCATTGAGATTTTCCCTTATGTCACTAAACATAAGAAGGGTAAAGAAAATGTGATTGCTGATGTATTGTCTCGTCGTTATACTATGCTTTCACAACTTGACTTCAAAATATTTGGTTTGGAGACCATCAAAGATCAATATGTGCATGATGCTGATTTTAAAGATGTAATGCAGAATTGTAAAGAAAGAAGAACGTGGAACAAGTTCGTGTTAATGATGGATTTGTGTTCTGTGCTAACAAGCTATGCATTCCAGCTAGCTATGTTCGTCTTTTGTTGTTGCAGGAGGCGCATGGAGGAGGATTAATGCGACACTTTGGCGTGAAGAAAACGGAGGACGTACTTGCTACATATTTCTTTTGGCCAAAGATAAGACGGGATGTTGAGCGTTTTATTGCTTGCTGCACTACATGTTAAAAAGCTAAGTCATGACTCAATCTTCATGGTTTATATATTCCTCTGCCTGTACCTAGTATTCCTTGGGAGGATATATCTATGGACTTTGTTTTAGGTTTACCTCGAACAACGAAGGGGAGGGATAGCATATTTGTTGTCGTGGATAGATTCTCTAAAATGGCACACTTTATACCATGTCATAAAAGTAATGATGTTGTTAATGTTGCTGATTTGTTCTTTCGCAAAATTATTCGCTTGCATGTTGTGCCAAATATTATTGTTTCAGATCGTGATACTAAATTTCTTAGCCACTTTTGGAGATGTTTATGGGCTAAGTTGCGGACTAAATTGCTTTTTAGTACTACTTGTCACCCCCAAACTAATTGACAAACTGAAGTAGTCAATAGAACATTGTCTACTATGCTTAGGGCTGTTTTGAAGAATAATAATAAGATGTGGGAAGAATACTTGCCTCATATTGAATTTGTTTATAATCGTTCATTGCATTCTACTACTAAGATGTGCCCTTTTAAAATTGTGTATGGCTTCCTATCTCGTGCACCTATTGATCTGTTGCCTATTCCATCTTCGAAGAAGGTTAATTTTGATGCTAAACAACGTGCTGAATTGATTTTAAAAATACATGAGTTAACTAAGGAAAACATTGAGCGTACGAATGCTAAATATAAACTTGCCGGAGATAAGGGTAGAAAACATGTTGTGTTTGCACCTGGAGATCTTGTTTGGTTACATTTGCGTAAGGATGGATTTCCTAATTTGCGTAAATCAAAGCTAATGCCACGTGTTGATCGTCCTTTTAAGGTGTTAGAGAAAATAAATGATAATGCATATAAACTTGAGTAGCCTACAGATTTTGGGGTTAGTCCTACTTTTAACATTGCATATTTGAAGCCTTATTTGGGTGAGGAGGATGAGCTTCCGTCGAGGACGACTTCATTTTAAGAATGGGAGGATGATGAGGACATCAATACCACTGTTACACCCACAGCCCCTGCTGCTATACATACTGGATCAATTACTAGAGCTCGCGCACACCAATTGAATTACCAGGTACTTTCATTTATTGGTAACGATTCTAATGTTCACGAGAATATGATGCTGCCTAAATTGGATACATTTGTTTTGCTTACAAATGAAGGGCTTAGCTTGAACAAGAAAGATGAACCTTGAAGCAAGTTCAAGCATTGAGATGATGGCATGCGCAAGGGAACAAGAACGACGTTACAAATGATGATTCCAGGACTTTGAAGCCACCATAATAAGTGAATGAAGCCTTGGACGAAATATACAATATGCCACTTTATAAATGTCGTCCAGAGGCTATTCTAGATGCGGCATCACCTTATTATTGGGCCAGGCCCATGTAATTTTGAAATACTTGATTATAGGTTGTTTTTATAAATGTGGAGAAATAAGAGTTAGGGTTGGTTTCGGACCCCTCCCCCAAGGGCCACGAACCCCCCCCCCTCTTCCTCCATATATACAGCCCTTAGGGTGTCATTTAGACTTTGGGTTTTTTTTAGATTAAAAGTTTGCCATAGCTGCAACTTCGCGTACTTCGTTTGTGTTCAACGACCAGACCAAGGCATCACAGAACCCCACATTGATCAATAAAGCTTTCATCTTATATTCGCAATATCCAGATTGCAATCTTAGTTTCTTGCTTATTCTTCGTTTGCTTGCAGAAAATAGACCTTCGTGGTCAGGTTGATCATGCTCCGACGTGGTCAATAACCTCTCGGAGTTGGTTTAGCGATTGCTAAGGCGCGACGTCCTCGCAGGTTCGTAGTCGGATCGCTAAGGTCGACTCCCACAAAAAGTGATAGCTATCTTATCGAAACATCGAGACACCTTCGCCTCTATCATTTGTAGTCAACGGGAGTCGATGCGGGACGATGGCGTTCCTTGGGTGTTGTTTTCTTCTTAAAGCCACTGTCGAAGTTCTTACTCAAGATCATTCTGGATGGAAATCATATGATAGGTGTGGATGATTTGTTTAGATTATCGTCGGATAGTGTGAGAGTTGTTGGGTTTTTGTCTGGATCCCTTTATAAACTGGTCGGATTGCGTGTGAGTTATACAGTTTTTGTCTGATTTTCTTTATAAACTGGTCGCTCTTTGTCCCATCAAAAAATACTTTACTCCTTGTTCTTGCACGTGTCAGGATAAGCAATAAAACCACATATTGCTAATTTGCTATACATATGTTGTGAAAAAAAGGTCATTTTTTCTACAACCATGCACGGCGGTGCATTTCTATAGGTTCTCACATCCGTTGTTTGTAGTTGTACGCATTTTGTCGTGTTTTGTAGGTTGTATACATTTTTCCTCGTCGTCCTCTGCCTCGACGCCCTATTCCTTGTCCCTCCTCGTGGACTTTCCTCGCGCCGTTGACACTAACAACTGCTTCGCCACGCCGCTGACGGTATCGCCTGCCTGTGACTTCGTGCTGGTCACGTAGGACCGCGGCATCCTCGTCCCTCCTCCTGGACTTTCCTCGCGTTGTCGACGCTAGCAACTGCTTCGCCACGTCGCTGACGGTGTGACTCCGTGCTGGTCACGTAGGACCGCAACATGCTCGTCCCTCCTCATGGACTTTCCTCGCGCCGTCGACACTAGCAACTGCTTCGCCCCGCCGCTAACATGATCGCTTGTCTGTGACTCCGTGCTGATCATGTAGGATGCGATGTGCGGCCACCGCAATGGTCGAGATACTCTAGTGTAACTCCGTGTCAAATGTATAAATGTTAACTCTTAATCATGTTCAGTGTATGCAACCAAACACCGTTTAATGCATTAGCCCAGCCAATACAGGTCACCAATCCTGAGGCAAAAATTGTTTCCCTAGTGCACAAACCTACATTGCAGCTTAACAAACCATGTGCCATGTGCACAATATGATTTTTACCTTGCATCTGCTCAGCTTGGTTTTTACCCTGCATCTACTCAGCCAGGTACGTTAGTGTCAAAAACGCTATTATATGGTTAAAATAGTACTTCTTCTGTCCAGAAATCCTTGTCATAAAAATGGATATAAATGCATATCTAAAATTAAAACACATCTAAATACATTCATTTCTTGAACAAGTATTTCCGAATAAAGAGAGTATTCAATTAAATGTACATCTAAATACATCCATTTTTGGACAAGTATTTTCGAACGGCGGGGTGCTCAACTAAGCAAGCGGCGAAGAATGCCGTGGAAGGTAGCGGAATCTAATCCAAGATCCCACCAAATTGAAGAGGAACACATGGGATTCAATGCTCACCCAGAAGAAGAGAAACAGAGATGAGGTGACCACTAGTGCTCCCCCAATTTACTCACCCATTTGCTTGCTTCCTGCCACCTCAGATAAAGTACGAGTACCTAAATTAACGAAGGCAGTGCGTAGCAGTAGTAGTACCATCGATCGATCGGGTAGCGCCAGCTCATGGCAATGACATCCATTAAATTTCATCACATTAAAACCAGAAAAAGGCAAATTACATCGTTGTCGAACTGAACTCTCATCGATGGATCAGGTGATACATATGTGTGGATGGTTGATGACATGCTAATGCAATGCGTTATTCTGAAACAAATTTATGACTGGGTAACCGATCATGACGTGCCGCCGTCGCCGTTCAGTTCTTGGCTGCTACCGCCTCCGCCTGCACCGGTGCCTCCGTGTTCATCTCCTTCATTTTCTGACCGATCTCGTCGACGGCGGCGGGGGCAGGGGCGACGGCGGCCCCCTTGGGCTTCTCTGCCTCCTCCTCCTTCTTCTTCTCGTCTTTCTGGTCGGCGCTCTCCTTCTCTGTCTTCTTCTTGAGACGTCCGGTGACGGGCACGGGCAGGGCGTCGGTGGCCTCGAATGCCTCCACGGGGAAGCTGCGGGAGAGGCCGCCGATGGCCTTGCAGTGGAGCTTGCCGGTGGGCGGGTCGTCGACGCAGATCTCGTGGAGGTTGACCCAGATGAGCATCTCCTTGGCCTTGACGCCGGAGATCTTCTTCAGGCGGCCCTTCTCGGCGATGGCGGAGACCTCGGTGGCGTAGGAGACATGGCGGCCGGCCTTGGCGAAGTAGTGGTCCACCCGCTTCTTCTGCTTGAGCCACACGAAGCCAGTCTCCTCCACGTACCCGCACTCGATGATGTCCTTGAGCGGCAGGAGGCCGCTGGGGAGCTCCGTCTCCGCCAGCATCAGCCGCGTCTTCTCCTGCCCCGCCGCGTCGCCGGTGTAGATCTCCGCCTTGGCGCGAACGTCGTCGGGGATGAGCATCGGCATCGTTGCCGGCCGGTCGGGTGGCTCAGCCGGAGCTTTGTAGGGTGGTTTCTGAGCTCGCTCGCTTGCACGCGCACGAGCTTCGCTTGCTTGCTGCAGCTGGGAGCTAGTGGGTGCGGCTTGGATGGGTGGAGAAGAAGCGTGTGAGGTGCGTGCTTATATAGGAGATGGAAAGGTGAACAATGATACTGTATGACTGATACGTATGATATGAAATGGCAGTGTAGTTGGGAGTTGTTTATTTATTACAGTAGAGTACTGGAGTATTTATTTATTGGAAATGTTTTTCCTTATCACGCAGTGGAGGACATGCATGGGGGAAGTGTAAATGCTACTCACCTAGCAGAGCACTAGCTGGAGTGGCCATGCCATGCCCCATCCTTTTGCATCTGGATCCATTGATGCATTCAAGAGGGCAGGCATTCTTCACTCAATGGAGAAGCAAGTAGAGCATGAATTGTTAGTTCCTCATTTGTTTGATGTTCCCTGTTTTTAGGAAATATATGTTCTTGTTGGTTAGCTTGTTGCCGACTTAGCCGTGTACGCGTCAAACTCTTCTCTATCTTTTCTTAATCTTTTTTTGAGGGGAAAACTCTTCTCTTTCTGTAGCTTATACTAGAATGGAGGTTGTCTAAGAATGGTTGTTTTGCTTAGGGGGTCTATTAGGTCCCGCTATTTCAAAAGCATATTTCAAAGTTCTAATTTTTTAAAAAAGATTCTACACGTACATATAGGTGAGATCTAAATATCTGTTAGTTTTATCGGTAATGCCTTCCGGATCCCAAGCTCCATCGAGCATAGATTTAAAAAAAAATCAGAAATCATATTTCAAAGTGTTAAAAAAATCCGAAAATAAATATACCTAGGTATTTGTACTGCGTTCCTGCAAATTCTTAGATGTAGTAAATTTTGGTGCGAACAAAAAAAAAATCATGTGCTGCTCGCTAAAAAGTCAGTGATTTTTGTGTGTGTATCGCACGCCAAAGTATTTCACCATGAAAATTTTCAGGAATGTAGTTTAGACATCATATATTTTTGAATTTTACTTGTGTGTAGTTCATTAGGTATGTGTGTATGTTTTTACATAATTTCTTTTAACCTTAAAAACCTTATTTTTGAATTTTGCAAAACCGAGGGCAAGAAATCCACACTCAAGTCTTAGTTGCTAGATAATTTCATTTGTGGGCTTCGCACTCACAAAAAGAATGTTGAACCATAATAGTGAAAAATACATCTGTTATATATGCATGTATTTATCTTTTGAAATAGCACTGAAATAGACAGAATACTTCACGAAAACACACACCAAACCGTCAAGAGTGATATATATTTTGAAACTATAAAATGCGCTTCTATATTATTTGTTTTCCTAAAGGGGCCCAGCAGAATTGAGCTCATTTTGCAATATTCCATTTGTCTATCGCTAAGTTATATGAAACATCTGTATACCCAAGTTACCTTTTTACATGGCTTTACATTTGCATCTGATGTATTTTTCGGGGTTTTCTCCTACGCGTGAGCAATTATTGGTTGATATCTTGCATACAATTATTTGCTAACTTTATCCTACTTATCCATGCTTAGGGCTTGTTTGGGACTGGTCCGCTCCACCAAAATCAGTTTCACTCATTCAAATCTACTTTGGAGCAGTTCCACGCAAGAGTTGCAGCTCCACCAAAGAGAAGTTTATCGTGTTTTGCTTCCAGCTAGCTCCATCTTTAAGAATGAGAAATTTGGTGAAAAAAATATATTTGATTGGATGACGTAGGAAGAAAAAAAGGGGTATCTACTTACTGGTGACAATGGTGGTAATTTCTCCCCAACTCTAGATTCTAGAGTTTTTGGAGCACCCCCAAAAGAGCTTCACAAAAAACAGAGAGTTGTATCAGAGATTCTAGTTTTGCGGAGTGGCATATCATCGACCTACCCTGTTTAATTTGCATTTTTTAGAGCATAGCTGAATTTTAGGGAGCGAAGCAGTCCCAAATAGGCCCTTAGTGCTCCTTCAGACTATTAAGTGGACAGAAAAAAACAAGAAAATAAGAAGCAACTATTTAAGTATAAAGATATGAAACTTTAACTATGTTTGAAAGAACATAAGAGATATTGAGTTTCTTTAACAAAACATTCTAAAACTTAGGTAATTTATATTCGTTAGGATTGAGTATCGGGGATATATTACAAGATCAAAAATTCAATTTTAAAATAAAAGGACACAATTTACCACAAACTTGAATAAAATTGTGACGCCAATGCAAAATTTGCATAGGCATAACACTAAACTTGCACTTTGTCGATACATGCAACAACAACAACTCCGAGATTCTATTACTTTGGATTGAAAAACTAATAGGCGTTGCAAAAAAATGATTTCCTTTGGAGTAGAGCGGCTATACCTTGAAATTTTCTCTTAAGATCTTTTTCCAATGTTAATTGGTATTTGTGTTTTATTTCAAAATCATCTTCAAACTACTTTTCGTTGTTAGATGCGGCTAGACAACGCAAATAATCTTGCAAGCTAACACATCTACCAACAATATGGTATACATCAAAGCAGCATTACTACGCTCATAAAATAAACCATACTCCCTTTGTAAACTAATATAAGAGCGTTTAGATTACTAAAGTAATGATTTAAACACTCTTATATTAGTTTACTAGTTTACGAAGGGAGTACATCGCATCAACAATACATTCTGGCGCAATATATCTCACACGGATACACGTACATATGCACGTGCCTGCACAGTGGCGGAGCTAGCGTAGAATGGGGCAAGGGGAGAAAATAGGGCAAATACCAAATGGTTCCTAGGTACATATGTATCCTATATGGGGATTTATTTTTAATAGTTAAACAAAAAGTCAAAATAGTTAAGAAACTATTTTTAGAATAAAGTTGACTTACTTGCGCACTAGTATACACATTTTCAGAAAAAAGAAAACTATGTTGACTTCACAGTGAAAAAGACAAAATTTATTTGCTACTATAGGTCACTATTCATGCTATTTTGACTGGAAATTTGTCTTTTTTGAAAAGAAGTCAAGGAGGAATTTTATGTTTTTGTCACTTTTCTCACTAGTACAATGGAAGGTCAAGTTTTTATCAAAAATATTTTTAGAAAATTTTGACTTTTTGTTGAATTACTATTTTTTTTTTGCATATAGGGTACATATGTACCCAAGAACCAAAAGTTCCCCTCCGAGAAAATAGCATCTTTCAGGGGGAGCAAATGACTGCAATCTTCTTAATTTAAAGCCTTTAATATTTTTTCACTAAATATGCATGCATGTGGCTCCGCCATTGCCAGCATACATACCTTGGAAAATATCAGATGATATCATTACTCAAGTCCTCCCATTATACCAGTTTAAAATTTTCAATTTTAAATGTGTCAAAAAATTGCGAAATTTTGTATCAATGTTCATCACATATGTCTAACCCCCTAAAAATATTCAGATCAAAACCTGAAACACAAAAGAGAAAAAAAAGAGAGAAATCCAACATGAATAGTGTCAACAAAGACAAAATGATGAATACTGTCAAAACGATAGTATTCACATATGGATTTCTTTTTTCTTTTCTCTTTGTGTGTTTAGGATTTTGATCTGAATTTTGTAGGGGGGTGTAGATACATTACATATGTGATTAACATTCATAATTTCTTTTTAATTTTTTGACACATCTAATATTGATTTTTTTTTAAACTGGTATCATGAGAGCACTTGAGTGATGGTATCTTCTGATATTTTCCCTACATACCTTCTCACAAAGTCTCTAATAAAGACTAAGTCACTAATTGAGTCCAAGGGGAGATACAACGAGGTCACTATCAATGTGTATGTCACCTACCGCCTTGAGAATAATATTTATTTTATTTTAAGTAACACGGTACAAATGCAGAGGATCACACACATGGCCATACACTCACAAATAATCGACTGTAGGTGACACTAGAAAAATAATCTGCACGATGAAACACAAATGACATCAAATCGCATGACACAAGTTACAGCTTGTGTGCACATAAAGTAAAAAAAGTACAGCTTGTGTGTATTGAATGTTATTCTGTTTTTCTTTTCTTTTCTACGAGATTGCGCCGCACTCCAACGGTCCAGTCTCTCTATTCCTTGTCGTGCATCTGGCCGTGCCATGGTTTTGCACGGAATTGAATTGATGTGAAGGAATTTTTTTTAGGGTAATTGATGTGAAGGATTAGTTAGTTGGGCAGCTGCTGCATCGTATTGTCCCATCCATCGCGCACACGATGTGTCGTGGTTTTTGTAGTACTAGTACGATCTAGCATAATAATCCACCGCACTGATTTGAGATCGCACGGTCCGGGACAGCGCTGGCCAGTGCTATGGCCCCCAGCGCCATAAATTGGGCGCAAGTTAAGAGCATTACTAGTAGAACCTTAAACCCTTAAACCCTTACTAGCGTTTTAAGGGTTAAAAATGATTTTTTTGTGCATTTTTACGGGTTGAAAAACAGGGGCAAAGATTAGAACCCTCAAACCCAACCCTTATAACGGAATATTCCCCATGAACGACGTTGTCGTTGCGCACGGGAGGTCGACGGGGCGGCCGCCGGCGACGGGGCGACTAGCAGCGGCGGTCGCGGGCGTGGGCGCGGGAGTTGGGAGAATTTTTCCCTTCCGCACGAGGATAACCGCCGAATGAGGGTTGGGGTAGGTTTTACTCCCCAACCCTTAATTTTGAGGATTGGGAGAGGGTTTGAGGGTTGGACCTTTAAAAAAAATTTGAGGGTTTGAGGGTTAAGGGGTTCTAGTCTATGGCTTTTTTTCGATGAAAACTGTAAAAAAAACAGTTATTTTTAGGGGTCTGAGGGTTTGAGGGCTCTACTAGTAATGCTCTAAGGGCATCCGGCAACCCGCAAAAAATGCCCCCTCCTGAACAAGAGATTAATCCACAGATACGAATATGGGAGACAGCCATCTAATGCTAGGCGCATACATTTTCATAACAATTCAAACCAACTGGATAAAATTCGTGCAAACAAGGCCGGATTTCATGCAAACTCGACTGGATTTCATACAAAATGACGGATTTCATACAAACCAGACGCAAACGGTTACAATTTAAAATATTTTAATTAAAAAGTTAAAAATATATGCACGTAAGGTCGCATGGCGCTCCACTCTCACGACACGGATACACGACACTGTTATATGGCCGATCGCAGCGAATCCCTTCATCACTGGACTGCCGGGAGTTCCGGAGGCATATTCTTCACCCGTATCCCTATGTCTGGCTGCGCCGCTCATCAGAGTGTGGCGAAGAGGGTGCTTCAGACGGAGGGGGGAAGGGTGCATCCGTGGACGCCCAGGCCAAGGTGGTCTAAGATAAAGAAGAAATCGGGCACGTCACCGGTTGTACAAGCCGGCGATGTGCCGGCGGTGGCTTCCTGGGATCCAAGCGGTGACAGCCTTCCCTGTTCTACTTTCCCTCGAAGTTGCCAGCGGATGCGCTGGCTGCGGACTCGTCGATCTCCTTCATGCACATGCCTTCTTTCTTTGTCTGCATGGTGTGGCTACGCGTGCGTCGATGGCGGATGGCACAGTCATAGGCACTGGAGGATATGACGCGGCCCGTCCATGCCCGTGCCGCCGTGCTCCTCTTCGTGCCAGCCTGGAGCAACTTGCCAATCCTCCGCGAGTTGGCTTGGAGCGACGAGTTGCTGAACCACGTGCCGGATTGGGCGGCAAGTTGCTCCGTCAACCTAGGGGAGGAAGGTGGAGCAGCAAGCTGCCTCGCTCATATCCCCGGGCTCGGCGAGCCATCATGCCGACTTTTATGCCGGAGAACTGCTCTTCCTGTCCGTCGGATGCCATCAAAATGGTGGAGAAGATGGTGAAGGAGGAGATGGAGGGAGCGGCAGAGGGGTGTGATTCTTGCCCGACGCCTGCCATCGTTTAAATAGAGGGCAGACGGGAGGAGCTCGACCGGCATTGCATTTAATGCCAACCCGCTCTTGAACGGACGTGTGGCCGGAATAGGTTTCTCGGCTTCCATGCGGGGTTAATGAAGGTGTATGAATGCGGCAAGAAGACGTATGCAACCGGGGGTGCAGCAGGCGGTGCCCTCGGCTGGCGCGCCGCTTCAATGGCGGGGTCAGTGAGAGGTCGCGTTTGTCCTGCACAGTCTTCAATGTGGAGGGCGCGCTTTACAATGGCATGAATGCAGGCAGCTGTCACCTGGCGGGAGTGCGTGGTACGGGAGGGTTTTTGATGGGTCAGGGCGGTCAGAAGCGGGCTTGGGAGCGGCCCGGACTCCCTCAAACCTTCCCATTTTTGTCTCCGGCTTGCATGAGAAATCACGTCCGGACTGCTCCGTGAACTGATACATGTCGACGTTGGATGGCTACTGCGGTTCAGATAGGCCGGTCAGGACGGTTGCGGAAGGTTTATAGGTCCGTCTTGAAGATGCCCTAATAAAGACCTTTAAATCCTAGTTGGAGCAGTAGCCACCGCTCAATCACCACCGGCCATCAGTGAGAGCATCACCGGAGGTACAGTGAGTCGCGATCTCACGGACACACTGTTTTTGTAAGAGCATTTAGACACAGCAAATCCAACCCTCTAAGTATTCCCGGACACGTCTGGACGTGTTAATGACCGATTACTCCTCAAATGTCTGCATCCATAGCTGTGTACCTTATATCCGGCACAATGTGAGAGGAACTACATTGGTCGTCATACGAAACATAGCAACAAAAGAGGCATAGATTCACAGTTCATCGTACCAAAAGAGGCAGTTAATTGCTGGCAAAATGGCATAGATTCAAATTAAAACAACTAAATACTAAAATAGAATAGTGACGAACACGGGCGTTCGAAATCACCATTTCCTTGTCGGTCCTTTGCTCTTGCGGTCAACGGAGCAGTTGTAGCTCTCACTACTGGAATCAGCTAGTTTGCCATCTGCCAGTTCTTTGTCGTCCGCTAGCGGACGGCAAAGAAGCTCTTTGCCATCAGCTTCCAAAAAGCGGACGACAAAGAACTGGCTGATGGCAAAGACCAAGTTTGCCATCAGCCAGTTCTTTGCCGTCCGCTAGCGGACGGCAAAGAGGGAGGGGCCCCACTGACGAACTGCAAAAAAAAACCTAACGGGCCCCCCTCTTTGCCGTCCGCTAGCGGACGGCAAAGAGCAAGAAGGCGGACGGCAAAGTGCCGCGGACGGCAAAGAGGGAGGCCCCACGTAACGTTAACGGGGCCGCGCCCCACACCCCCCTCTCTCTCTTTCTCTCCCACCTCTCGCCACCCCGTCGCACCACGCCCCGCCGCCGCCCCAGCGCCCCCCGCCGCCGCCCCAGCGCCCCCCGCGCCGCCCCGGCGCCCCCCCGCCCCGTCGCCCGCCGCCCCGCCGCCGCCCCGCCCCGCTCCTCCGCCGCCCCAGGCCGCACCCCCCCTCCTCCACCCTGCAGGTGAGCTTCTTCCTTTTTTTCCTTTTTTCTGTTTTTTTAGTTTTAGGTTTATGTTTAATTTAGATTTAGTTTTAGTTTTAGGATTAGTTTTTAGGTTTATAGGTTTAGTTTTAGTTTAGTTTTAGGTTTAGATTTAGTTTTTTTCTTTTTCTGTTTTTTTAGTTTTAGGTTTAGGTTTAGTTTAGTTTTAGGAAAGAAGAAAAAGAGAAAAAGAAGAGATCAGGAGAAGAAGAAGAAGAAGAAGAAGAAGAGGAGGAGGAGAAGAAAAAAGAAGAAGAGGAAGAAGAAGAAGAAAAAAGAGGAGAGGAGGAGAAGAAGAAGAGGAAAAAGGAAAGGAGGAAGAAGAAGAAGAAAAAAGAGGAGAGGAGGAGAAGAAGAAGAAGAGGAAAAGGGAAAGGAGGAGGAAGAAGAAGAAGAAGAAGAAGAAGGAAAAAAAGGAAGAAAAGGAAAAAGAGGAAGAAGAAGAAAAGGAAAAAAACCCGACCCGACACGGTACCCTGACCCCGACCCGGCACCCCTGACACGACACCCCGACCCCGAGACCCCGACCCCGACACCCCGACTCCGACACCCCGACCCCGACCCCGACACCCCGACCACCGACCGACACCCCCCGACCCGACACCCCCGACCCCGACCCGACACGGTACCCCGACCCCGACCCGGCACCCCGACACGACACCCCGACCCGACACCCCGACCCCGAGCCTGACCCGACACCCCGACCCCCCGAGCCTGACCCGACACCCCGACCCCGAGCCTGACCCGACACCCCGACCCCCCGAGCCTGACCCGACACCCCGACCCCGAGCCTGACCCGACACCCTGACCCCGACACCACACCCCGACCCCGAAACAACACCCGACACCGACACGGCACTACCCCGACATCGACACGACACCCCGACCCCCGACCCCGAAACAGCACCCCGACCCCGACACGGCACCCCGACACCGACAGGACACCCCGACCACCGACACCTCCCGAAAAGGTGTTCTTTGGCCTTCCAGAGGCCGACGGGGTCATATATTTGTGAATTATTAGTTAGGTCATATATTTTTCGATTTTGTTATGAAAAACATCATATATAATTGTGTTGATCGTGTAGTTTTAAATGTGCAGTTGTTTCATCGCTGCGAGGTTTGGTGTTCGACGACCTCGCCGTGCGTTTGACGAGCTCTGCCCCTTCGTTCGTGGGTGAGCACAAATGACAAGTCCTCCTCCCCCATTAATTATTTGATCTATTCCGATGAAACTTGATAGCTAGCTATATATGTGTCTTGAATCATCAGTATGCGTAACCAATATGTGTCTCCCGTTCGAAAGCGTCATAGTTATAAATATGCATGCATTTGCATATTTATAACCTTGATTCTTTCGAATTGTCCAACGCTATCCATGGACAGCCCGAGTATGTGTAGATTGGGTTCGTTTTTCCATATGCTTTGCTCCGGATCCGACGCATATATTTCGTCAGTGCCTCCCCTGTTGTTCTCCGGGTACACATCCTCTCTGTTTATTGCAGAGACGTGTATCAGGAGAACAGCGGGGAGGTGCTGCCGAAATTTTGCGTCGGATCCGGAGCATAGCATGGGAAAATAAACCCAATCTACACATACACGGGTGGGATTAGGACCTATCATTACCTATTAGAGTGTAGGTTGCATGGACGTAATAAAATTGACAAAGTAGATCAACTGATGAATATATACATGGTGAATTACATATATAATTGTTGTGTGTCCAGTAGCTCTGAAAGTCAAGATGAGTGACCGTGCTTGGATGTATACCGGTCACACTGGTCAGAACAAATGGAGCGCTGAATGGTTCACAAAAACTAAGGGGTTTGTGCAAGCCGCATTTGCAAATGGCCAAAAGAAAACCTGGTGCCCCTGTTTCCGGTGCGGCAATTGGGAAAAGAAGACAGAGGCTGAAATGGGCAAACACCTGCAGAAGAGTGGTTTTACGCCCGATTATACGGTGTGGACATTTCATGGTGAGTCTGCCCAACGTGACCGAGCTGAGGTGGATCGTCGTCGCACCGACGAGCATGGTACCGGGATGGAAAACATGGTGCAAGGCTATGATGATGCTCGGGATTCGGACGAGGAGATGGAGGAATCTGCAAAGGCCTTCAATGAAATGTTGGAGTCTTCGAAACGTCCGCTCCACGAGCACACTGAGCTTTGTCAGTTGGATGCCATCTCACAAGTAATGGCTCTGAAGGCTCAGTTCAACTTGGGCAGAGAATGCTATGACGCAATTATGACAGTATTTGGACGCTTTCTACCCAAAGGCCATGTAATGCCTGCAAACCTGTACCAGTCGGACAAAATCCTCCGTGCACTGAAGATGCCCTATGAGAAGATACATGCCTGTGAGAAAGGATGTGCCTTATTTAGGCTTGACTATGCGGACTTGAACTATTG
This sequence comes from Triticum urartu, assembly GCF_003073215.2. Classification (NCBI taxonomy): domain Eukaryota; kingdom Viridiplantae; phylum Streptophyta; class Magnoliopsida; order Poales; family Poaceae; genus Triticum; species Triticum urartu. Next base: position 118,414,707 of record NC_053026.1, on the reverse strand, counting down.
TCCCATTTGCAAGTCTTCCAGGTATATTGTGGTAGACAACGGTATGGGTGAGAAGACACAGACCAAAATCCCCGTTAGTGTTCTTCGGTATATGCCAATCGTACCAAGACTTCAACGTCTTTTCATGGTCGAAGAGACGGCCAGACAGATGACATGGCACAAAACAGGCAAAAGAACCGAACTAGATGCAGATGGGAATCTGATGATGGTACACACATCGGATGGTGTTGCGTGGAAAAAGTTTGATGAATTACATGCTGACAAAGCGGCAGATCCGAGGCATCCTCGAGTCGGCATCAGCACGGATGGGTTCAGTGTGTTTGGTATGACGGCAGCCCAATACAGTTGTTGGCCCGTATTTGTCTTTCCACTCAATCTCCCCCCCGGACAGATTATGCAAAGAAAGAACATTTTCCTGACGTTGATAATTCCAGGACCCAACTATCCGGGCAAAAATATGAATGTGTACATGCAGCCGCTTAAGGACGAATTGCAAGAAGCCTGGGATAATGGGTTCAAGACATACGACGCCTTTAGCAAACGGAACTTCATAATGCGTGTCTGGTACATGTACTCGACGCATGACTTGCCGGCGTATGCGCTATTCGTTGGCTGGTGTGTGCATGGAAGGTTCCCGTGCCCCACATGCAAGGGAGCTCTTGAGTTTCGTTGGCTTCAGGCCGGTCGCAAGTTTTCTTGCTTCGACATGCATAGACAGTTCCTGGATCCTCGCCATAAGTTCAGGAAAGACAAGAAGAACTTCATCAGGGGTAGAGTTGTCAAAAACTCTGCACCACCTGCATTGACAGGCCAACAGACCCTGGATCAGTTAAACGCTCTCGAGCCAGATCCACAACGTCCAGGGTACTTCAAGGGGTATAATACTAAGCATGCGTGGACTCACAAAACATGCTTATGGGATCTGCCTTACTTCAAAGACCTCCTTTGCCCACACAACATCGACGTGATGCACACTGAGAAGAATATCGCCGAGGCACTTTTTGGTACATTGTTCGGCATAGATGGGAAGTCAAAGGATAATACTAAGGCTAGAGTCGATCTGGAGGCGCTATGTGATAGGCCGTTACAAAACATGAAAGAACCGAAAGGAAAGCAGAACTGGACGAAGCCAAAGGCATGGTTCAATCTTGGAAGGCCAGCTATGAGGGAAATTCTCTTGTGGGTGCAACAGCAGTTGATGTTCCCCGATGGGTATGCAGCGAATCTAAAGAGGGGAGCGAATCTTGATAAACTGAAGATATTTGGTCTCAAGAGTCATGATTGGCACATATGGATTGAGCGGGTAATGCCGGTGATGTTGCGTGGCTTCATCCCTGAGGATGAATGGCTAGTACTGGCAGAACTCAGCTATTTCTTCCGTGTTCTTTGTGCGAAAGAACTATCGCCTGGCGTGCTAGAAGAAATGGAAGAGTTGGCGCCGGACAAGTTTCTATTTGCTAACTTAGGCGCCTCCGAGATGGTGTGCGGATCGGATGGATTGTTGGGAGGTGTTGGTCGATGAGTGGTGCTCACAAATGGCTAGCCCTCCACAACGAGGCCAAGGACAAACGTGCCCAAATGGAAGGTGTGCCACACCATCAAGGCAGCTCCAACTTATATCAGTTCGGGCGCAACTGGGTATGTGGTTTGCTTCATGATTCATGCAATTCATTCATCATGCTAGCTTGAGCCCTTTAATTACTAATTTTCATTGTTTCTCTCTTTCAGGCACGCTACAATAAGGCGGATAAGGTGCCAGAGGTGTACGACCTGTATGCCATGGCCCACACTGCCTCTTTCAAGAAAGTCCAAGGCTTTCTCTCAGTCTGACCTCGATGATGCAAACAACTTCACCAACATCTCCTCCCACAACAAGCTCGTGAGATATAGAGATGAGGGGAAGGCGAGGAAAGGGGAGGACTTTAACCCGAGCCAGGGTCCCATTGATCCAGAGCTGTTGATGATATCTGGTGGCGGGAGGTCCCATGGCTCCATAGCCATTGGAGATGGACTTATCCGTTGTCCTAGCACTCTCCCGGAGATCAAGGCGCGCCAGTCGAGCTCCGCTCCTGAGATAAGGCCTCGTGAACGGCCAGTGCAACTCGCCATCAAGGTTAGTGATACGTACTCAGTTATCTTTCTTCATTACATTGTGTGCGCTTCGATCAATGATTACAAATGGTCATGTGAGTGGTGTTGCAGGCTGCTATACAGAGTGAGAGAGATAGAACGGAGAAACTTCTGGCGGAGGCGGCGGAGAGGCAGCGGGAGTTGGAGGAGAGGACGACAAAGATGATGGAGGAGGAGAGGGCACGGAATGACATGCAGGCAAGGGCCATGTACGAGCTCCTTGTGGTAAGTTTCTTCTGCAGATTAGCCAAAACATTCATGTAGTGTTTGTCTCATTACTAACTAGTATGACTGAGTCGTCAAAACCAAATGTGCAGTCTGTGTGCGAGAAGACAGGTCAGACCGCTCCGCCGATGCCAGTGATTGCTCCTGGGACCACGGTGAGTTTTATTGAATGGACATTACTTGCTAGCCTTAACATTTGAGTGTCATCATGCTAACAAGACATTGGAAATGATCTTTGGTGCAGCGTAACTCCAGACAAGCATCGCACGATCCTTCTCCAGCTACCGACACGAGCCACCCCGCTCCTACACCTCCTACATCTTGGTAAGTTTATCTAGTGTTTTGCTTAACACATGCATAAAGACCTAGACTTAGCTTTATTTCCTCCAATGCTTACCATAATGACCTAGACTTAGCTTCTTCACCGCCAAAATGACTTAATAAGCTTACTGACCTCCAAAACCATCCATTTTACCTAAGTTAGCTCTAAAACGATCTGTACTTAGCTTACTTATGTCAAAAATTGCATAATTAGCTTAGTTAGCTTATAGACGATCCATTTTACCTAAGTTAGCTTTAAAATGACCCATTTTACCTAGGTTAGCTTATAAATGATCCAGTTCATCCAAGTTAGCTCAAAAATGACCCATTTTACCTAGATTAGCTCCTAAATGATCCATTTTACCTACGTTAGCTTTAAAATGACCCATTTCACCTAGGTTAACTCCAAAATGACCAATCTTACCTAGGTTATCTCATAAACGATCCATTTCAACTAATTTAGCTCATAAACGATCCATTTCACCTAGGTTACCTAAAAAACGATCCATTTCACCTAAATTAGCTCTTAAATGATCCATTTCACCTAAGTTAGCTCAAAAAGATCCATTTCAACTAAATTAGCTCATAAATGATCCATTTCACCTAAGTTAGCTCAAAAAGATCCATTTCAACTAAATTAGCTCATAAATGATCCATTTCACCTAAGTTAGCTCAAAAAGATCCATTTCAACTAAATTAGCTCATAAATGATCCATTTCACCTAAGTTAGCTCAAAAAGATCCATTTCAACTAAATTAGCTCATAAATGATCCATTTCACCTAAGTTAGCTCAAAAAGATCCATTTCAACTAAATTAGCTCATAAATGATCCATTTCACCTAAGTTAGCTCAAAAACGATCCATTTCAACTAAGTTAGCTCATAAATGATCCATTTCATCTAAGTTAGCTAAAAAAGATCCATTTCACCATAGTTACCTGAAAAACGATCCATTTGACCTTAGTTAGCTCATAAACGACCCATTTCAACTAAGTTAGCTCATAAGTGATCCATTTCACCTTAGCTAGCTCATAAACGACCCATTTCAACTTAGTTAGCTCATATATGATCCATTTCATGTAAGTTAGCTCATAAATGACATACTCTTCTTGTTCTAGTCTTCTTCTTGTTCTACTCTTCTTGTTCTAGTCTTCTTCTTGTTCTACTCTTCTTGTTCTAACTTTCTTATTTTTCATTTTGCAGAGATCATTCACTTGACGAAAGCTTGCATAGATGGAGTGCTCCTTATCCCTTTCTCTGTTTCTTTTGTATCGTTGAACTTGTTATGTATGATGGAACTATGCATGTAATATATATGGTTGGATGATGAAGTTATGTGTTGGATATCTTATATGTTTGCTCTGTAATGGCCTTTTGAAATATATCTATATATGTCATCTATATTTGTGATGAAAATTGTTGGATTTAATAAAAAACAGATAAAAGAGCCAATATGCAGGCTCTTTGCCGTCTGCCACCGACGGCAACGGGCTCTTTGCCGTCTGCCACCGACGGCAAAGAGGACACGTGGCATCCAGCTGTGCTTCCTGGGAGCTGACCCATTTGGTCAGTTTGCCTACAGTGGCAGACGGCAAAGACTTTGCCATCAGTGGCAGACGGCAAAGACTTTGCCATCAGTGGCAGACGGCAAAGAATTTGCCATCAGTGGCAGACGGCAAAGAACCTACACTTTGCCATCAGTGGCAGACGGCAAAGAACCTGCCATGTAGTGACGTGTAGATGACATCATACGGCGGACGGCAAAGACACTAGCAATTTTGCCGTCAGTGGCAGACGGCAAAGGCCTGCCTTTAGCCACTTAACAGACTGACAGCGCAATTATTGCCGTCCGCCTTCTTTGCCGTCCGCCGCGCTCTCTTTGCCGTCCGCCGCAGACGGCAAAGACTTTGCCATCAGTAGCAGACGGCAAAGTAGCTGTTTACCGAAGCCTACTTTGCCGGAGCCTTTTGCCGTCCGCGGCTGTCGGCAAAGGCCTTTGCCGTCCGCCGTTCATGCCTTTGCCATCCGCCGTGGCGGACGGCAAAGTAGCTGATTCCTGTAGTGTCTCCGTGTAGACATCAATGGCGGGAGCGGTGTCGTCAAAGTCATCGAACGAGGAGGAGATGATGTTGGCCATCTAACGGACTACACGCGCTCCTAATGCTTTGCTAGTTAGGCGGCTTTCGCTTCGACCGTCGCATTCTCCACCGCTTCACACTCTGATTGCTCGATGCCGAGCCAGAGCGCCTTCATGTTCTTGCGGCGGAGCCACTGAGCAGCCGTCTACACTGTGGTGAGTGAGCGATGGAGGGCCGCAAGCTACTCCTCCACATCGACCATCGGTTATACGCAGGACTAACGCGTGGAAGCTTCCTGCTCCGCCCCATCCTCTCCCTCGCCACCTATTTCTTGCGATGCACACCTTCGATTTAGCCATCCGTAGCTGCGTCACCGAGCGACAGAGGACGGAGCGTAGTTCGAGCTACCACCCTTGTCCACCCGTAACTGTTGCAGCATGATGCGAATGGCGAGCCCCTCAACATCGTCCGCCTTCGCCTCGCGGACAAGGGCGTCCAAATTGATGGGGTCATCCTTGCAATCGGATCCCTGCCGAAGGCGTTGTTGGTGCTCGACATTGTGAGAGGAGGTCACAGAGAAGGAAGGGGAATCAATGGGAAACGGAGAGGAGAGTGAGAGAGTAAGGTACGGTATAGTCCGGGTGAGGACTTTTTAGGGGACGGGGTGGGGTCGATGCAGGACAATGTGGGCCGGTCTGATGTGGCGGATGTGTCGTCCCTCCTCATATCTGCTCTAGATATGTGTTGGATATGGAGATGCCGATTAGCTCGGATGTATAGGGGCCATTTGAGGAGGCCGTATGGATCAAAAAAACTGACTGGTCACTGACCGTGCCGTCCGCTCGGTCAAAATACGGAGTCTGGTTGTACATGCTCTAAGGAAAAATCAAATGCGGTTCACCAAAGTGCTGTCAAATGTTCGGATCGCGGCACTTTTAGTCATCTAACACCATTGTGACACCCCCGATTCGACCGTACACTAATCCTACATGCAAATGTGTACGATCAAGATCAGAGACTCACGGAAAGATATCACAACACAAATCTAGACACAAATAAAATAATACAAGCTTCATATTACAAGCCAGGGGCCTCGAGGGCTCGAATACAAGCTCAATACACAAGAGTCGGCGGAAGCAACAATATCTGAGTACAGACATAAGTTAAACAAGGATGCCTTAAGAAGGCTAGCACAAAAGAAGCAACGATCGAAGAGGCAAGGCCTCCTGTCTGGGACCCCCTAACTACTCCTGGTCGTCGGCGGTCTCCACGTAGAAGTAGGCATCCTCCGGATAGTAGTAGTAGTAGTAGTAGTAGTCATCTGGGGTGGCATATAGCTCCTGGGATCCACCATCTAGTTGCAACAACCGGAAAGAAGAAAGAAGGGGGAAAAGGTGTAGCAAAACAACCATGAGTACTCATCCAAAGTACTCGCAAGCATCAGATCTATACTAAGTATGCATTGGTATCAAATGGAAGGGTTGTATTTGTGGACTGAACTGCAGAATGCCAGAATAGAGGGGAAGGCCTAGCTTATCGAAGACTAGCATCTTCAAGCAGCTCCAAGCATCTTGCAGTATGTAGAAGAGTAAAGAATAGCAGTTTATATTTAACAAACATGTTGTAGTATTAACGCCAAGAGATCCTTCCTCGACTCCCTGCGAGAAAACAATCTCGGAGCCACATATCCATCTCATGTCTCAAGTATCCATTTCTAGTTGTAAAAGATTAGGATACAAGTCTGAACGTCCATTACCGTGAACACGGTATTCGAATATATAACTTCCCTGCAGGGGTGCACCACGTTACCCAACACGCTCGATCACTCTGGCTGGACACACTTTCCTGGGTCATGCCCGGCCTCGGAAGATCAACACGTCACGGCCCTACCTAGGCTCAGCAGAGAGGTCCCCACCGGTCTACATACTAAGTGCCCCGGGGTCTTGGGCCCATCGCCCGTTGCACTCCGGGTCGTTGCGCGCAGGGTGGATACCAGCACCGCCTCGGATGGTCAGCACGATCCAACCGTGCTGCCATGCTGAACTGGACGTCTAACAAAGCTTCGACTGATACTATGATGTCAAGGCCCATAACTATTCTTGCGTGGTGGTTAGTGCGTAAAGGCCAAAAGCCAACTCAGAACAAATACCCAAGCCTGTTAGTGCATTGGGGGCTCGCAGAGACGAGCAGAGACTCACGATAATGTGACCCCGTCGCCCTGCTCGTGGACTTATGGCAAGGGCCCAGAATGCCCGGTCGTGCCTCGTAGAAAACTCGCGGGTGCTCTACAGGACCGCCCGACTTTCACATCAACTCGCGGGTACCCCTCAGGGCTGACCCGACTTCAACAATGGTCTCAAGTAAAGTCCGGGTAACCGTGTGTCCAAACATCAAGGGGAAAACCCGAGGAATCACCCTCGGTGGATTCCACTCGATGTAATCATCAAGGTGAATGTAAGAGGAACCACCATCGAGGTTCACACTTGAGGGGTTGCACGACAGAGTCGTATCGGGAGTGGTCAAGGAGGAATCACCCTCGATGACCACAGCCGAATAGCTACACTACAGAATTATCATCAGGAGTGTGTTATGAGGTATCTCCCTCGGCACTTGATAGTAGCTCTGCAGAGTCGAGCAACAAAAGGGGCGTGATGTGATGTGAGGTGTCGGGTCTGGTCGTCGATCATGTTGATCAAGTCATCGATGATGAAGCAGGGGCAACAAGGACAAGGTGGGGTCACTGATGGATCACTAACCAACCTATTCTATGAAGTTTAGGATAAGTAAGTAAGGTACAATGAGTAGGTTACAAAAGCAGGCTATGCATCAGAATAGGAGCAATCAATTACAGTAGCAAAATCTAATGCAAGCATGAGAGAATGGAATGGGCGATGATCAAAGGGGGGCTTGCCTAGAAGCTCCGCTGAAAGGGAAGAAGGGTTGTCGATGACGTAGTCAATCACAGCGGCATCAATAGCGATCTCTGGTCTACCGGAGAGAAGAGGGAGAAGAAACAATAAATACAGAGCAACAAGTGCAATACTATGCATGATAACACAATAAGCAGCGCTACGGGTGAACTAACGCAAGGCTACGCCTTACCGGGGAAGGGGGAAAACATCCGGGAAAGTTTACCCGAAGTTTGACATTTTCAAACAGACGAACCGGAGGGGGAAGGTTGCATGTTCACTATGCTAGCGACGTGTGACGGACGAAGGGAGGGCGTATCTGGATTCGTCTCGTCGTTCTGAGAAACTTTCATGTACAAAGTATTTTCATCTGACTTATTGTTTATTTTATATTATTTTTCAAAGTTTTAAACAATATTCTGAAATCAATATTAAATCTAAAATGGAGTTATTGCATCAGCATGACGTCAGGAGGGTTAACAGTCAACTCTGACCAGGTTGACTGGTCAAAGGGGCAATGGGGCCCGATCGTCATTGTTCGCTTCATTAATTAACAGTTAATTAGCTAACTAATCAGACTAATTAGGTTAGGTTAATTAACATGATTAATTAAATTAATTAATTAAGTAAGTAATTACTATTATTATTTTTAATTCTTTATTTTACACGGGGGGCCCATGGGTAGTGGCTTAGGGGGGCATCCGGGGCGGGCGTGACTAACGGGCGCAAGGGAGTGGGTGCCCATGCACAGTTAGGCGCGGCCCATCGGGCGTCAGCCGCGGCAGGGCGCCGGCGAGTGCAGCAGCAGCATCGGGGTGGGGGCGAGCCACAGTGGGGCTCGGGGCCGCACGACAAGGTGGCCGGGCGGCTAGGCATGCCGCGGGGTAGGGGGGCGGAGCCGGCGAGGGCGGAAGCACAGAGCGGCCGACATGTCACGGCGAAGGCGCGAAGCAGGGGAGGCCGCGCGAGGTGGAAGGCAGGTGCGGAGGAGGCGAGTGGCGACGCGCCTGGAATCGTGCGGGGCGGCGTTGGCGAGCGGTGGGGTCGGAGGTTGCGGCGCGGGGCACGCGGGCCAGAGGCGCAGACGGGCACAGAGGGCACGACGACAACGGGGGTCGGGGTCAGAGGGGGAGAGGCCGGGCCTCACCGGCGTTGGAGGGTAGAGGGGGGTGTCGAGGCTTGATACATCTCCAACGTATCTATAATTTTTGATTGTTCCATGTTGTTATATTATCAATCTTGGATGTTTTATAATCATTTTATAGTCATTTTTATATTATTTTTTGGTACTAATCTATTGACATAGTGCCAAGTGCCAGTTGTTGTTTTGTGCATGTTTTTACATCACAGGAAATCAATATTAAACGAAGTCCAAACACAACGAAACTTTACGGAGATTTTTTTGGACCAGAAGGAACATAATGGGCTCTGGCTATGCCTGGGGGGTGCTCCGAGGAGAGCACAACCCACCAGGGCGCGCCAGGAGGCCCAGGTGTGCCCTGGTGGGTTGTGCCCACCTCAGGTGCCCCTCGGACCGCCCCTTTGCTCTATAAATACGCCAATATTCCCAAAACTCTAGGGGAGTCGACGAAATATTGATCCAGCCACCGCAGAGTCCACAACCACCAGATCTAATCTAGACACCATCTCGGATAGGGTTCTCCACCTCCATTGGTGCCTCTCCGATGATGGGTGAGTAGTTCTTTGTAGACCTTCGGGTCCGTAGTTAGTAGCTAGATGGCTTTCTCTCTCTCTCTCTCTCTCTCTTCTCAATACAATGGTCTCTTGGAGATCCATATGATGTAACTCTTTTACGGTGTGTTTGTTGGGATCGATGAACTTTGAGTTTATCATCAGATTTATCTTTTTATATCCATGAAAGCATTTGAGTTTCTTTGATCTCTTTTATGCATGATTGCTTATAGCCTCGTATTTCTTCTTCGATATTTGGGTTTTGTTTTGCCAACTTGATCTATTTATCTTGCAATGGGAAGAGGTGCTTTGTCGTGGGTTCGATCTTACGGTGCTTGATCCCAGTGATAGAAGGGGAACCGGCACGTATGTATCGTTGCTACTAAGGATAAAACGATGGGGTCTATCTCTACATAGATAGATCTTTTCTACATCATGTCATCGTTCTTATTGCATTACTCCGTTTCTCCATGAACTTAATACACTAGATGCATGCTGGATAGCGGTCGATGTGTGGAGTAATAGTAGTAGATGCAGGCAGGAGACGGTCTACTAATCTTGGACGTGATGCCTATATAATGATCATTGCCCGGATATCCTCATGAGTATTTGAAATTCTATCAGTTGCCCAACAGTAATTTGTTCACCCACCATTTGCTATTTTTTCGAGAGAAGTCACTAGTGAAACCTACGGCCCCCGGGTCTCTTTCTCATATATTTGCCTTTGCGATCTACTTTTCCTTTGCTTTTATTTTCAGATCTATTAAACCAAAAATACAAAATATCTTGCTGCAATTTATCCTTATTTATTTTATTTGGCGTTCGACCTATCAATCTACTACAATTTTATCTCATGTCCATTTGCCTATCTTGAGACGCCGTACCCGGAAGGGGTTGACAACCCCTTTAACATGTCGGGTTGCGAGGATTTGTTATCTGTGTGCCGCGGCTGTTTACGTTGTGTTACTGGTTCGATAACCTTGGTTTCATATCTGAGGGAAATACCTACCGCCGCTGTGCTGCATCATCCCTTCCTCTTTGGGGAAATACCGACGTACCTTCAAGCGACATCAAAAGGAATTTTTGGCGCCGTTGCTAGGGAGGATCAAGTCAAGATAGTTTCCCGTCAACACACCAATTTCTGGTGCTGTTGCCGGGGAGGATCTTCAACATATACCAGGTTCCTAATCACAAATCTCATCTCCTAGCAATTTACATTATTTTCCATTTGCCTCTCGTTTTCCTCTCAACTTTAAACAGAGGGGAGGAGAAAATTTAAAATATGCTTGGTATAGAATTTGCAATGCCCATAATGTTGGGGAACACAGTATTTCAAAAAAAATTCTATGGTCACGCAAGATCTATCTGGGAGATGCATAGCAAAGAGAGGGGAGAGTGTGTCTACGTACCCTCGTAGACCGAAAGCGGAAGCGTTTAGTAACGCGGTTGATATAGTCAAACATCTTCGCGATCCAACCGATCCAAGTACCGAACGTACGACACCTCCGTGATCAGCACACGTTCACCTCGGTGACCTTCCTCGAGCACTTGATCCAGTTGAGGCCGATGGAGAGTTCTGTCAGCACGACGGCGTGGTGACGGTGATGATGAAGTTTACCGGCGCAGGGCTTCGCCTAAGCACTACGGCGATATGACCGAGGTGTGTAACTGTGGAGGGGGGCACCACACACTGCTAAGAGAAACTTTGGTGTCCTTTGGGGTGCCCCCCTCCCATGTATATAAAGGGGGGAGGAGAGGTGGCCGGCCCTAGGGGGCGCGCCATGGGGGGAGTCCTACTTGGATTCCCGGTCCAAGTAGGATTCGGTCCCCCCTGTCGGTGTCAAAACCGGCGGATCTCGGGTAGGGGGTCCCGAACTATGCGTCTAGGATCGATGGTAACAGGAGGCGGGGGACACGATGTTTACCCAGGTTTGCGCCCTCTCGATGAAGGTAATACCCTACTTCCCGCTTGATTGATCTTGATGATATGAGTATTACAAGAGTTGATCTACCACGAGATCGTAGAGGCTAAACCCTAGAAGCTAGCCTATGGTATGATTGTATGTATATCTATCGACTAGCCTGGCCCTAGTTTATATAATGCACCAGAGGCCTAGGATAACAAGAGTCCTAGACGAATACGCCGGTGGGGGAGGAGTCCTTGTCTTGACCACCAAGTCTTGTGGAATATTCCTTGTATGCGGCACCTGCCCGAACTGGCCCATGAGTATACGGCCATGGGGGTCCTCGGCCCAATCTAACTGACCGGGAGACGACGTGGTGAGTACCCCCTGGTCCAGGACACCGTCAGTAGCCCCCTGAGCCGGTCTTCAAGTTGGGGACACTCCTCGATTCTTCTGAATTGTTCTTCATCTTCGGTCGTCGGTCTTGAAAACTGGTTCAACAAATCTTCTTCGATCTTGAGGATCACCAACGTGCATCCGAAGAGTTTATACATCGGTTATCCGAGGAGCCCCTTTAAGTTTCTGGCCTTTATCAATGCCTTGTTATTTTTATGCCACACCTCGGGTTTGAAGTTGTTCCCGGGCGGCACCGTCCTCTTGCATCCGAGCTCCAACGCCGGACTATATTTGTGGTATCTTTTGCGGACGAGCACCAACGCCGGACCGCTTCCGAGCTCCAACACCGGAATGTATCCGAGCTCCAACGCCGGACTATGCCCAAGCTCCAACGCCGGACTATATCCGAGCTCCAACGCCGGACTATATCTAAGGTGTCATAAATCACCTTGGTTCAAAAAAGTTGAAGGAGTTTAGCTGAGCTTAATGCCGGAAATGCCCTCTATGGACCCAGCCACTAGCGCCCGAGCTTTATGTCGGACTGCTTCTGAGGTGGTGCACCACCCTGACCGTGGGCCAATTTTTTGTCAATATTTTTGATTGGTGCAATTTATTCTCTACCGAGATATATAGCTAGTAGCCCTCAAGGTGTGTATCGGTCTAAAACCCGAGATGCACCTGAAGGATGACATAAGACCACTGATCCCAGTAGCCGCTGAGACTCAGGTTGATTTGCAAAATCGGCCTGAGGATCAAGTCCTAGCTCGGCAGAATACTTCGGGACACAAAAAGCGGCGTGCTCAGTCCTCGAGACTCGGGTTGGGTGCGCCGACCAACCTGAGGATCAAAATCTCCTCGGAAACTATATTGCACTTAAAATTTTCTGCATTGAACAGGCAATGCAGTAGCCCCCGAGACACTGGTCGGGTGGCAACACCAGATCAGGGGATCGATGTGCCCCTTTAATATTTATAAATAATAAGCCCGAAGCCCAGTAGCCCCTGAGCCTTAATGCGGGCACGGGTGGCCGAATTAAGGATCGATATCCATAGTAAAATCACAAATTATGTGTAATGACTCTATGTATCCAAGTACTTTACGTCATTAATGCTCGGATCTGCATTGTACAAAACTTTGTTGACCGACCATCGGCTTCCACCTCCTCGGCAGTAGCCGAGGAGTGTTTGTCCTAATTTATAAAGCCTTTATGAGGGAAAAGATTTACGACAAACAAGGCAATCTGGCCATACGGTTTTATAAACAAAGGTATGCAGAGAGATATGTTATATTACTGTTTAACGTAAGAAATGTCTTCCAAAGAAAATAATCCCGCTATCGGTTCCTTTCTTTGGGTTCTCATGCTAAGCATGATCATGAAACCTCAGCTCTAATATAAGAGCAAAATATGGAGGATTTTGTTTGGGAGGCCAGTTACTAGCCCCCGGTAGTGTTTGGCGACAGTTGAGGTCAAGCCGCAAACACTTCGGCCAATGTTATGAATGGCCCGTCATTTAACACAGTCATCGGATCGCTGACCAGTTTACGCTTATTATGACAGTCAGTTTTCAGCTTTCTCCACTGAGGTGCTTAACCATGTGAGCTGGAAGCACAATCGCAGTGGTTCTCTCTTTGCACACCTAGCCAAACAAAGCGGAACATAGGAGGCAAGCGTAGGAGCCGGGCAACCCAACTATTGACCGAAACACAATTCGAAACCGATGCATATTTATCAATATCCGAGAATGTTTTTGCCGAATCTCGAAAGGTGTCCGGCGTTGCACTACGAGACTTGTGCTGAAAACACACAAATAGTTTAAAAGTGCCATAAGATTGGAAAACCAAAAAACTTCAGTAAAAATTTGATGACCGAACAAGATCAAGTGTTCGGTGCCAATCCGAAAATTGGTCTTACTTTTGTGCTCCTGTCGTGCATTAATATGACACATCCGATCTCAAGACTTCAAGCGGGTCAGCCTACAGTTGCAGCCTCCTATCCCGAAGGCGGAGTGCTGCTCGTTAGACCACTTTAGCGAACTAAACTCGAGCGGTCACTTGAGAGAAAATGGGTTATCTAGCTATTGACCACACACTCGCGTCGAAAAAGGAGTGATAGAAAAAAAATTGCAACGACTAGGAAGAAAACACATTTACTATAAAATAAATCCTATAGATTTTAAGAGCCCCCAAGTGACTTGGGTAAAAGAACTTTATGTATAATGATTGTATGTATCAAAGTACTTATATCATATCTCCGTTCACCCGAACTTTAAACGCGTCTTAACCGACCGTCGGCTTCTCCCTCTTCGGCCAAGGGCCGAAAAGTGTCATGTACTCCACCTGTCGAGAGTATCGACGGTGTTTCCATGACTAGGCAATCAGGCCATAAGGCTGTAACAGACAAAGTGCGCTTAGGGAACTTATGCTATATTACTGACGAAGTGTAAGAAGCATCTTCGAAGAAAAAAGTATCCCCACCGATACCTTTCTTCAGTGCTCATTATTACTATGAGACTTGTGCAATAGATTTTTTGTACTCATGAATTCCGTTGTGTGCCGACCATGATTGAAAACAATAAGAGCGCTAGCTTTCGGCTTCACCCAGTCTAAGGTCCGAGCTCGGATGACCAGGTCGTGACAATCGCAGAGGTGCTCCCTTTACTCCCTAGCCGAACAATCGGGAACGTAGGGGTAAACACAGGAGCGAGGCAACCCAGCTTGCAAATCGCTTAAGTCAATATGGTGCATATTGTGGCGTAATACACGAACAAGGAACGAAGCCATACAAGTATAATCATATGCAAGATGAAAGGCTTCATGAAGGAAGCCCCCAAGTGAACTGGGTATTTGAATTTGTGTGTCATAAACAAAGTTTTGACAAGGAGATTTTTTACAAGCAACTTTTTTCCAAAAAAGTATAATGCTTGGTCGAACCGAACACAAGTTAAAAAATTTAAAACTTTGAGCATGAAGGCAACTTAGCTGGTTAATGTGTTCGGTATTGATGACATGGTCCGATCTTGATGCGGGACAAGGTTCCATCCCCCAAGCCGGTCCCAAGGTGGCGGAGCAAAGAGCTCGGCACTCCAAAGTGGTGACATAACACGGTCAATATAGGCCGGCAGAGTGATGCCGGAGTCCCCGGCATGGGGTAATGAAGTGTTGACGAAGCCCCCCGTCTAGACGAGGTGGCGTGGTATGTCAGTACGCCGAGTTGACGATACTGCCCAACCCGGATCATTTTCCTGTGCACAAAAATGGTGCAAACCGGAGATAATAGTATAAAAAATTGTTGCATAATAAATAATTTATGCAAAGTGAGCAATAAAAGAAATATGTCCTGGCGCCGAAGTCAATGTCGATGCCGGGCGTCGGCGTGATGCGGTAAAGGCGTGGCAAAGCCTAAATTTACAGGTCGGTCCAAGTTCCGGATGCGGCGTTCGCCGGACTATATACGGAAACTGACCGAACCACCATGCGACCGTCGTTAATGTGGCCACCATTTGATAGACCTGCGTACATATGATGGACAAACCAGAGTAATAGTTCCTTGGGAAAAATGAACCCAAACAAGCAAAAAAAATACTAGGATTAATAGCACCTGGTTTATTTGTTGTAGCAATCCGAAGAAAGGTGATTCCCAAAATTGGGACTCGATCTGCACACCCATTGCCTGATGGGCGATAAAGCGACGACATGGCGATGCTGGCAAAGGTTGGCTTGCCGAGGCAAAGCCCTCGGTCCAGCTAACGTGATGGAGCTGGTCGGCTAGTGACGCTGAAGTCTCCGGAGTAGGTTGATGAAGAGATGGCGAAGCCCCCGGTCCAGCCGAGATGTCGAAGCCTCGATGTCAGCCGATGAGTCGAAGTAGGTCGGCGTGATGGACACCGGCTTGAAGGAGCAACAGTGCGGCCTTGCCGATGCAGGTCGTGACGTGGTCAATGCCGGCTTGATGAAGTGACCATGCGGCGATGCCGGTGTGCCCACTCCGTGTAAACCGTGGGGCGGCGATGTTGGTGATGATTTATCCTTCGCGATGCTGAACTCCTGTTCGGCTCGCCGAGATGATGATCCGAAGAAGTTGAGCTTGGCTCAACAAAGTGACGACGTGTCTAGCGTGGGTCGGCAGCCGTGGAGCAATATTGCCGGACTGGTTTGACACCAGCATGATGGTGAAGATCATGTTCAAAAGAGTTTAAAATTAGTGGGATGTGTTCGGGAAGAAAACACAATACCCCATACAAAACTTCCTTCAAAAAGGATGTCCGAAATCCCGTTCATAAAAAAGATGAACTCGGGTCGGATTCGTTTTCGCGCAGAAAACAGATCCGAAAAGTGATGCACTAATCGGAATGTTCCCGAAGTTTGACGATCGGATCGAGCTGAAATTTTGAGGGGTGGTAGATATAGGAATTCCGCAGCCGATCAACGGTTGGATCTTCCAAAGGACGTCCGAGCTAGAAGCTGCACACCACGCCCTAAACTCGTCCAAATTCCCAATCCAGATTTGATAGGGCTCTGGTATATCGCGGATTGCCAGAGATTCCTCCGTCGGAACTCGACGAATTTTTCCAGGGTTGTTGTAGACTCAATTCCGCACAATTCTACTGAAGCAATCATTAAAACGACACTTGAGGAGGCGGTGGCGGCGGATACGAGTTCGCTATCCAGAAAAAATAGCACGGTCGCCCGAGGGCAATGTTTACGTTGAGCCCCCGGGCTCCCTGGATGATTCCTCCATGATCTTGATAGAGATCGGAGTTGATTTTGATGAAGGCCCTCATCCGAACATGACGATCGGAGGTAGGGCACAGTCCTCGGTCCATCCAAGGTGACCGGCCGAGCCGGTGATGAAGAAGCCGGCGTCGCAGTTGACCTGTGGGCGAGCCATTGATCCTTTTGCCGATTGATGACCAACAAGTATAGGGGATCTATCGTAGTCCTTTCGATAAGTAAGAGTGTCGAACCCAACGAGGAGCAAAAGGAAATGATAAGCGGTTTCCAGCAAGGTATTCTCTGCAAGAACTGAAATAAGTGGTAACAGAGAGTTTGGTGATAAGATAATTTGTAACGAGCAACAAATAACAAAAGTAAATAAGGTGCAGCATGGTGGCCCAATCCTTTTTGTAGCAAAGGACAAGCCTGGAAAAACTCTTATATGATGTAAAGCGCTCCCGAGGACACATGGGAATATCGTCAAGCTAGTTTTCATCACGTTCATATGATTCACGTTTGGTACTTTGATAATTTGGTATGTGGGTGGACCGGTGCTTGGGTACTTTATGGCCCACAATTATAGGGGATCTATCATAGTCCTTTTGATAAGTAAGAGTGTCGAACCCAACGAGGAGCAGAAGGAAATGATAAGCGGTTTCCAGCAAGGTATTCTCTGCAAGTACTGAAATAAGTGGTAATAGATAGTTTTGTGATAAGATAATTTGTAACGAGCAACAAGTAACAAAAGTAAATAAGGTGCAGCAAGGTGGCCCAATCCTTTTTGTAGAAAAGGACAAGCTTGGACAAACTCTTATAAGATGTAAAGCGCTCCCGAGGACACATGGGAATATCGTCAAGCTAGTTTTCATCATGTTCATATGATTCGCGTTCGGCACTTTGATAATTTGGTATGTGGGTGGACCGGTGCTTGGGTGCTGCCCCTACTTGGACTAGCATCCCACTTATGATTAACCTCTATTGCAAGCATCCGCAAATACAACAAAAGTATTAAGGTAAACCTAACCATAGCATGAAACATATGGATCCAAATCGGCCCCTTACGAAGCAACGCATAAACTAGGGTTTAAGCTTCTCTCACTCTAGCAACCCATCATCTACTTATTACTTCCCAATGCCTTCCTCTAGGCCCAAATAATGGTGAAGTGTCATGTAGTCGACATTCACATAACACCACTAGAGGAGAGACAACATACATCTCATCAAAATATCGAATGAATACCAAATTCACATGACTACTAATAGCAAGACTTCTCCCATGTCCTCAGGAACAAAAGTAACTACTCACAAACCATAAACATGTTCATGATCAGAGGGGTATTAATATGCATTTAGGATCTGAACATATGATCTTCCACCAATTAAACCAACTAGCATCAACTACAAGGAGTAATTAACACTACTAGCAACCTACTAGCACCAATCCCGGACTTGGAGACAAGAATTGGATACAAGAGATGAACTAGGGTTTTGAGATGAGATGGTGCTGATGAAGATGTTGATGGAGATTGCCCTCTCCCGATGAGAGGAGCGTTGGTGATGACAATGATGATGATTTCCCCCTTCGGGAGGGAAGTTTCCCCGGCAGAACAGCTCCACCAGAGCCCTAGATTGGTTCCGCCAAGGTTCTTCCTCGTGGCGGCGGAGTTTCGTCCGAGAAGATGGCTTATGATTTTTCCCATCAAAAGACTTCATATAGCAGAAGATGGCCATCGGAGGGCCACTAGGGGGCCCACGAGGTAGGGGGTGCGCCCAGGGGGGTAGGGCGCGCCCCCACCCATGTGGGCAGGGTGTGGCCCCCCTGATGAGGTTCTTGCTCTCAGTATTTTTTATATATTTGGAAAACATCTTCCGTGAAGTTTCAGGACTTTTTGAGCTGTGCAGAATAGGTCTCTAATATTTGCTCCTTTTCCAGCCCAGAATCCCAGCTGCCGGCATTCTCCCTCTTTATGTAAACCTTGTAAAATAAGAGAATAGGCATAAGTATTGTGACATAATGTGTAATAACATCCCATAATGCAATAAATATTGATATAAAATCATGATGCAAAATGGACGTATCAACTCCCCCAAGCTTAGACCTCGCTTGTCCTCAAGCGAAAAGCCGAAATCGAAAAATATGTCCACGTGTTTAGAGATAGAGGTGTCAATAAAAATAAAATACGGACATGAGGCCATCATGATCATTCTAAGAACAGCAACTTACATAATTCTTTGTCATATAATATCTAATGCTAGAGTAATAATTCAATCACAATATCAAGTATGAATCGTAAACTTCATTGAAAACTAACAAACTACAGTCTTAGTCATTGAAGCAATTGCAATTTATCATAACATAGGAAAGAGTCAATGTATAAGAGCTTTTCAGCTAGTCCACATACTGAACTATCATATAATCTTTCACAATTGTTGACACTCACGCAATACTTATGGGTATGGAGTTTTAATCGAACACAGAGAAAGATAGGGGCTTATAGTTTTGCCTCCCAACGTTTTACCTCAAGGGTACTATCAACAGTAATAGTTCATGAAAACTCACATCCAATTAGCCATATATACCAGGACCTTTCCAACATATTGTGCTTGCCAAAGGATAAAATGTAAAAAGGAAGGGTGAAGATCACCATGACTCTTATGTAATGTAGGAGATAAAATTAAAATATAGGCCCTTCGCTGAGGGAAGCAGAGGTTGTCATGCGCTTTTATGGTTGGCTGCACAAAATCTTAATGCGAAAGAATGTCACTTTATATTGCCACTTGTGATATGGACCTTTATTATGCAGTCTGTCGCTTTTATTACTTCCATATCACACGCTCGTATACAGCTTATTTCCTCCACACCAATCAATCATACATATTTAGAGAGCAATTTTTATTGCTTGCACCGATGACAACTTACTTGATGGATCTTGCTCAATCCATAGGTAGATATGGTGGACTCTTATGGCAAGACTGGTTTAAGGGTATTTGGAAGCACAAGTAGTATATCTACTTGGTGCAATGAATTTGGCTAGCATGCGGGGGAAAGGCAAGCTCATCATGTTGGAAGATCCAAGACAATATAATTTATCTCATATGTAAGAAAACATAACCCATTATGTTGTCTTCCTTGTCCAATTTAACTCTTTTAGCATGTCATATTTAATGAGTGCTCACAATCATGAAAGATGTCCAAGATAGTATATTTATATGTGAAGACCTCTCTTTCTTTATTACTTCCTATTAATTGCAACGATGACCAAAACTGTGTTTGTCAACTCTCAACAACTTTTATTCATCATACTCTTTCTATGTGAGCTCATTACTCTCCATAAGACTCATATGATCTCTTTGTTTCTTTTTATTTCTTTCTCTTTTCTTTTATTCCTTTAGGATGATGGCAAAATAATCAAGCCCTTGACTCAACACTAATCTTTATTATATAGCTCACGGACTCGATTACATAGAAGGATAATAAAGCAAAACTCACAACTAGATCATACTAAAAACTTTTATTCTACTAGATCAAGATATTACCAAAAGGATCGAACTAAGAAAAACGGTAAAGATAAAAGTGATGGTGATACGATACCGGGGCACTCCCCCAAGCTTGGCAGTTGCCAAGTGGAGTGCCCATACCAGATACTCAACTCTTCTTTGTTGGTGGAGACGGTGGTGATTTTGTTGATGGCGTAGGCTTGTTCCTTAATTTGCGTTTGAGGATGGAATTTTGGTCCCTTAGGTCCTCGATCTCCTGTTGCAGGCTCAGTATCTTTTTGCATAGTTCATGCTTGTTCTCCTGCAAGAGGCGAAAAGGGATAAACTCGATCTTAGGTTTCTTTACTCTATCCGGGAGACTTGACTTTTTGAACTCCACATGCATGTCCCCAGGTTGAGGTAGTGGGACTTCATCTTCATCTGAGCTCGTCTCCTCCTTTCCCTTGGGTTCATAGTCCTCTTCTTTTCCGTAGTCCAACCGCAATGCTCCACATCCCCATAGATCTTAGGATCTGCAAGGTAATCAGCCACGTAGCTTTCTCCTTCCGAATCCTGGGACGACATGTTGCTCTGTTTGCAGCAGGACAGCTCAAAACAAAGACAAGGGATTTTTGCGTGATACGGGAGTCAAAACCCCTGGGAGATTATATAATGAATTTTTACCGACCAAAATATGTGTCGTGTAAGAAATCGGAGTCCGGAGGGCACACGAGGTGCCCACGAGGTAGGGGGGCACGCCCTCCACCCTCGTGTCCTTCCCGGACTGCTGCTTATTTTTCTATTTTTCTAAATATTCCAAAACGGAGAAATATTTCCTTAAAAACTGTTTTGGAGTCGGTTTACTTGCCGTAGCACATACCTAGTCCTTTTCGGAGTCTGAACTGGTCCAGAAAATGTCCTTTATGTATTCCTCTGGGGTTACGGTTTCGATAACATTGGTTTCAACATTTATGGGATTACCTGAGATATAGTGTTTGATTCTTTGACCGTTCACCACCTTCGGATTGGTGCCTTCGAAGTTGTTGATTTTTATGGCACCGGAACGGTAGACCTCCTCGATAACGTAAGGACCTTCCCATTTAGAGAGAAGTTTTCCTGCAAAAAATCTTAAATGAGAGTTGTATAACAATACATAGTCACCTACATTAAACTCATGCTTTTGTATCCTTTTGTCATGCCATCTTTTAACTTTTTCTTTAAACAACTTGGCATTCTCGTAGGCTTGGGTTCTCCATTCATCAAGTGAGCTAATATCAAATAACCTCTTCTCACCGGCAAGTTTAAAATCATAATTAAGTTCTTTAATATCCCAATAAGCCTTGTGTTCTAGTTCGAGAGGTAAGTGACATGCTTTTCCATATACCATTTTATACGGAGACATACCCATAGGATTGTTACATGCAGTTCTATAAGCCCATAATGCATCATCAAGTTTCTTGGACCAATTCTTTCTAGACCTATTAACGGTCTTTTGCAAAATTAATTTGAGTTCTCTATTACTCAATTCTACTTGACCACTAGACTAAGGGTGATAAGGAGATGCAATTCTATGATTAACATCATATTTAGCAAGCATTTTACGGAAAGCACCATGAATAAAATGTGAACCACCATCAGTCATTAAATATCTAGGGACTCCAAACCTTGGAAAAATAACTTCTTTAAGCATTTTAATAAAAGTGTTATGATCAGCACTACTAGTTGGAATAGCTTCTACCCACTTAGTGACGTAATCAATAGCAACTAAAATATGTGTATAACCATTAGAGGAAGGAAAATGTCCCATATAGTCAAAGCCCCAAACATTAAATGGTTCAATAACAAGTGAATAATTCATAGGCATTTCTTGATGTCTACTGATATTACCAATTCTTTGACATTCATAACAAAATAAGACAAACTTACGGGCATCCTTGAAGAGAGTAGGCCAATAAAAACTAGATTGCAGTACCTTATGTGCAGTTCTATCTCCAGCATGGTGTCCTCCATAAGCTTCAGAGTGACACTTGCGTATGATCTGTTCCTGTTCATGCTCAGGTACACAACGTCTAATAACACCATCTACTCATTCTTTATACTGATGTGGGTCATCCCAGAACTAATGCCTCAAATCATAGAAGAACTTTTTCTTTTGCTGGTATGTGAAACTAGGTGGTATAAACTTAGCAACAATGTAATTAGCATAATCAGCATACCATGGAGCAATATGAGAAGCATTTATGACATTTAATTGCTCATCAGGAAAGCTATCACCAATAGGTAATGGGTCATCAAGCACATTTTCTAACCTAGACAAGTTGTCTACAACGGGGTTCTCAGCTCCTTTTCTATCAACAATATGCAAATCAAATTCTTCTAGCAAGAGAACCCATCTATTAAGTCTAGTTCTAGCATCTTTCTTTTCCATAAGATATTTAATAGTAGCATGATCAGTGTGAATAGTTACTTTAGAATCAACAATATAAGGTCTAAACTTATCACAAGCAAATATAACTGCTAAGAATTCTTTTTCAGTAGTAGCATAATTTCTTTGAGCATTGTCTAGAGTTTTACTAGCATATTGAATAACATTCAGTTTCTTATCAACTCTTTGTCCTAGAACAACACCTACAGCATAATCACTAGCATCACACATAATTTCAAAGGGTAAATTCCAATCAGGTGGCTGAACAATAGGTGCAGAGATCAATGCTTTCTTAAGTATTTCAAATGCTTCTACACAATCATCATCAAAGACAAATGGTATATCTTTTTGTAATAAATTAGTCAGAGGCCAATAAATTTTTGAGAAGTCCTTAATGAACCTCCTATAAAAACCGGCATGACCAAGGAAACTTCTTGTGCCTTTGATGTCCTTGGGACATGGCATCTTTTCAATAGCATCAACCTTGGCTTTATCAACTTCAATACCTCTTTCAGAAACTTTATGCCCCAAGACAATACCTTCATTAACCATAAAGTGGCACTTTTCCCAATTCAAGACAAGATCAGTTTCTTCACATCTCTACAAAACTCGATCAAGGTTGCTCAAGCAATCATCAAAAGAAGATCCATAGACAGAAAAGTCGTCCATGAAAACCTCACAAATCTTTTCACAAAAGTCAGAGAATATAGCCATCATGCATCTTTGAAAGGTAGAAGGTGCATTACATAAACCAAAAGGCATACGTCTATAAGCAAAAGTACCAAAAGGGCATGTAAAAGTAGTCTTTGATTGATCTTTAGCTGACACAGGCATTTGAGAGAAACCAGAATAACCATCGAGAAAGCAAAAATGTGTATGTTTGGACAATCTTTCTAGCATTTGATCGATAAAAGGTAAGGGGTAATGATCCTTTTTAGTAGCCTTATTTAATTTGCAGAAATCAATTACCATCGTATAACCCATGATAATTTTTTGAGGAATCAATTCATCTTTATCATTAAGAACAACAGTAATACCTCCCTTCTTAGGGACACAATCACTACAAGAAACCTGTTAATCTATGATGGATTTCTGGTGACATTTTCAAAAACCATCATGGATGTCATGGTACAGCCCCGCAAGCCTGCCAAAGCCCGCTAAGCCCGCCTAACCTTTACCCATATAAAGCGCTAACCCTAACCCTCATCCTCTCTCCCTCCTCCGCAGCCCCCTCCCGATTCTTCATCGCCGCCACCCACCACCTCCTCGCCCCTCTTCCACCGCACGTCGCCGTCCCTCCCCCTCCTCTCCTCTCACCTAGCGTCTCCGGCAGCTACCAGATCGGCCGCATCCCCCATCCATCCATCCCTGTCAAACAATCTCTCTCTCTCTCCCGTATGACCCCTCATGGCACAGTCAACCGCCATCGATTCCGGCGATGTTCACCATCTCATAGCACACACAAGTTGGTCTCCGACCCTAGCCCTCTAGGCCGACTAGATCCACCTCGCCCGCGACCCCGAGTCCGTGGCTAGGCTTTCGGCTATGGTGTTGCCTCCATCGCCGGCGCGTCTCCGACGACTCCGCTGTGTTCCAGACCACGCCCCCTCGTGCTCTCCCCGCCTCCTGGATGGCAACCCCTAGCTGGGTTCGCTCACGCACGTCGGGCTGCACGGCTGCGACCCCGACCTCCTCTGTTGCGGCTCCGACGCGGCCGTGCATCCTATGGCAACCTCCTTTGCAGCATTTGGACCACTGCAGGCCCTCCCTTGCCCAGGTGAGCACCTCAAACCCGATCTTCCTCTCCTCCTGCCATCTTCTTTTTTTGTTATGATGTGCTTTGACTGACTCAGCATCTTCATCTATATATATCTGAACAGGTCCCAGTTCTTGCAAGCATAGAACATCTATTTGCCGTGTGCAGTAATAGTTTTGGTGTCAAGCTAGCTACATGTGTGGATGCTCTAATTTTCTCCCAATGATTCAGTGTAATGCGTATTTCAGATGCAGAAACTATGTTGTGTTCTGATGGCCATGCTACTATTTGTTGTTATAGTTTCCCCTGATTTCAGAAATATCTAATGTCCTTTGTGTACTTTGTAGTATCTATATAATAATTAGAGATACATGATAACTCAGTTCAGTTTAAGTGTATGATTTTCTTATCTTGTTTGGTTGGGTTACATATTTACAGATATAACTGTTGGGACATTGCGCACCATAATTGCAAACCTATCCAATACTAATGTTGTGTACGCTCAAGACATTCCATTTCATATGCTCATGGGTGGACCTGCTAATTGTAAGAATGCTCTGTACTTATTTCCTATTCTTACAACCAACCAGCATCATGTCTCTGACTCCGCATCATATATTTGCTAGCTGCCTGTAGATTCTGCTGAGATCGGCGTTAGTCTTTTTGGGCTTGATTCATTCAAGCAAACTATCTGTAGACAACTATTTCATTTATTTATTTGCAAGTTCTTTTTGCGAAAGGACATAATACCCGAGCCAGCTAGTAGAGCTGGGATTATTAAGTTCAGGTTTTGTATCCTTGTGTACTGTATATATCTTCTCAATTTCTCATCAACTAATTTATACTCTGTATTGGTGAGGTCGTATTTCATTTTCTGAAAAAGAATGCAATATTAAGAATAAAGTTTTAACAAGGAAAATGGAAAGTAGGATCGTGGAGCTCCCCCAATTTCATTTATCATATAATTGATAAAGAAAGGTCCAACACTGTTAGGGTTAATTGCCTAGTGTGGCTACTGCCTACCCTAACTCTTAATGGTGTGTGTCTGTGCGTGCTAATAAGGTGGTAGCAATTGCTATCGAGGGCTCTGCCTGTGTCTTGTGTGTGCGTGCTTCCTCTCTGAAATTTAAGACTAAATTTCTCTGTATCTTGTACACTTTAGGGTAAGAAATAGAGACAAACAACAGGGTACTAAGTAGAGATAACCCGCTGCACTGTGGTATGTGGCCTTCTATCAAGATCTAATTTGGTTTGGATTTTCCCCTAGGTCTTGGAGACATGAATTTTGTTACTATATTAACATGTCGACATGTTCTGTTTAGAGTTTTCTCCCTAGGCATTTCTTTTTCTGTCCTTGTTGTGTCCTGCAACCTGGTGAATATCTATTCTAGAAATAAGTTTAATCTGAATCTGAGAAGAAAATTACAACAGTGTGGCAGTCCTACAGCTAGAATACAAAGGTTTAAACCTGTTATTAAATTTGTGTACTAAGCATATGTATTAGTGAGTCAATTTAGAGTAGTGGTACTACTATTAGTTGTGCACCTAGAAGTACCAAGGCCACGTGTTAGCAAACTGTCTCTTAGTCTTGAGGCACAAACTGGGCTAGCACTTGCCAACACAGTGGCACAATACATTTTTTCTTCAACTCCTTTGCTCCATGCCTAGGTCGCCCTCCTCGGTAGTGCTACTGGCAAGTGATCCTAAATCTTTTTCTTGATGTTGTTCCTCTTTTTTCGATCACTTAACACTTGAATTGTCTGATTATGATCTCTTGTTTTTGGGATGCAGGTCTGGTAGTGCCGTAACAGCCCTATCGTTGCATGGCATACAATAGAGCTTGAGAGGGCAACAACGGTGGTGGTGATGTAGCTGCTCCGCGATCAACTAGGGGTTAGTTCTCTACTGCCATTCCTATGATTTCTCTGCTATTTCCATTCCCTAGCTGAACTGCTACTAAAATGCACCTATTGGTTGATCCAGTTCAGAGTTACACATATTTCATGAGGATGCGATTTTCAACTAATTTGCTTGTGCCACATGGATCTTGGTGGTTAAATTTATGTTCTTATGCACTCGAATCAAAGTAATCCCAGTATGCATGTTGTTAAGACCAATAACTGGTACATCCTAACCACTATCTCCGTATCTCTTAACGGAACCATTTGCCACTAGTATAGATTTATTAGTGGCCATGGCTCTTAGTTATTTTGCATGCCATTTCGGGTTCACTTGGCAGGCAGGTGTTGTTTACTATTGTCAGTGCCTTCATAAGTATTTAGTTTCATGTGTAAACTTGTTGAGACATGAACGTTAGAAGCTTATGCCATCCAGGTCGACGAGCCGTGGCTTCGCGTCATGGATATTGTTTATTAATGATGCCATTTTTGGCGGATTTATATGGCCTCTACTGCTGATGCTATAGTACTTGATTAGACTTTCATTTGACACATTTCTATTACGTTGTCAATTATAGGTCAACTTGATTAGACTTTCATTTGACACATTTCTATTTGGATCAATTTGTAGCAACCTTATGTTTATTGTTGTTTTATAGTAGATACCTTTTATTCTCATTTGTAAGCTAAGATTTGAGGATTTTGGAAAGCATGTAATTTATTTTTTTAGTTTCTTACAATACTCATATTTCTACTATTAATTCATGTCTACAAAATGTCTAATGTTGTTGTAAATACGATAGGTATGATTGGGTAGCGGTCTACCTTGGAGCTATCCATCACAATCTGCCATGAAATGTAGCCTCCAACAGGAGGGTCGACAACAACATGAATAACAACCTTAGTAGTTTATATGGGTTGTTGATGTAAATTGCATTTGTACTTGTTCCTAACCTTGCTGTGACATATATATTGTCAATATATGTTGTATATTATCATATTATGGAGGATTTTACAAACTGCAATGTTGCATATATACCTATGGATGGATGTATATTGAATGATTTGTGTGACGTATAACACTTTGGAAATACTATCTTGGGCCAAAATTGGCATTATGATTTGTGCACCATATTATGCTAAAAAGTGTTTCGTCTCAAATTGGGCTGAAAGAAATGAAGCATAGCAAATTTAATTTGATCCTAAATCCATGACGGTTTCTGTGACGAAAAGTAGCGTACACGTAGGCAGCCACATCATTCTAGTTGTTGAATTGAAAATCCTACGTGGCGTTGATCCATGACAGTTTGTTTCGTCATGAAGGATTGGGCCTAGTTTGGGCTTGGACGGGCTTAAGGCAGATCCATGACGGTCAAAAACCGTCATGGAAGGTATGATGACAAATTATGACGCGATATACATGACGGATTTTAAATTCGTCATGGGCGGGCACGCATGACAGTTTTTGATCGATTTGTGACGGACTAGATCCGTCACGTATTAACAGATTTCTTATAGTGAATGGACAGGGCTTACCCAATGACTATCAGCAACGGGATAAATTATACCTACCTCAAGGAGCTTTAGTATCTCCTTTCTTACCACTTCTTTCATTTTAGGATTCAGCCGGCGTTGATGATCACGAACTGGTTTAGCATCTTCTTCCAAATTAATTTTATGTTCACATAGAGTGGGACTAATGCCCTTAAGATCATCAAGAGTATACCCAATAGCAGCACGGTGCTTCTTCAGAGTTTTCAATAATCTCTCTTCTTCATGTTCTGAAAGGTTAGCACTAATAATAACAGGATATATCTTTTTCTCATCAAGATAAGCATATTTAAGAGTATCAGGTAACAGTTTAAGCTCAAATACGGGATCACCCTTGGGTGGAGGAGGATCCCCTAGGATTTCAACAGGTAAATTGTTCTTCAGAATAGGTTCCTGTTTAAAGAATACTTCATCTAATTCCCTTCTTTCATTCATAAACATATCATTTTCATGGTCTAGCAAGTATTGTTCTAATGGATCACTAGGAGGTACGACAATAGAAGCAAGACCAATAATTTCATCCTTACTCGGTAATTCTTCTTCACGGTGTTGTCTACTAAATTTAGAAACATTAAATTCATGAGTGACATCATCTAAACTGATAGTAACAAGATCTCCTTTGCAATCTATGGTAGCATTAACAGTATTTAAGAAGGGTCTACCGAATATAATGGGACAAAAGCTATCTTGTGGTGAACAAAGAACAAGAAAATCAGCAGGATATTTAGTTTTCCCACACAAGACTTCAACATCTCTAACAATTCCCATTGGTGAAATAGTATCTCTATTGGCAAGTTTAATTGTGACATCAATATCTTCCATCTCAGCAGGTGCAATATCATGCATAACTTCTTTGTATAAGGAATAAGGTATCGCACTAGACTAGCACCCATATCACATAAGCCATGATAACAATGATCTCCTATTTTAACAGAAATAACAGGCATGCCTACTACAGGTCTAGGTTTATCTTTATCACGGGGTTTAGCAATTCTAGCAGTTTCATTACAGAAATAAATAACATGCCCATCTATATTACCAGACAAGAAATCTTTAACAATAGCAATATTAGGTTAAACTTTAACTTGCTCAAGAGGTGTATATGTTTTAATATTGCTTTTACGAACCACAGTTGAAGCTTTAGCATGATCCTTTATCCTAACAGGGAAAGGTGGTTTCTCAACATAAGAAGTAGGAACAATAGGATCGTTATAAGTGATAGTCTTTTCTTAAACTTTAACAGGTGCCGCTACTTTTACTTCTATGGGAGGATGATATTTAAATCATTTCTCCTTGGGGAGATCAACATAAGCAGCAAAAGATTCACAGAAAGAAGCTACTATCTCAGAGTCAAGTCCATATTTAGTGCTAAATTTACGAAAAATGTCGGTATCCATAAAAGATTTAACACAATCAAAACTAGGTGTCATACCTAACTCCTTACCATTGTTGAGGTCCCAATCTTCAGAGTTGCGTTTAAGTCTTTTCAATAAATCCCATTTGAATTCAATAGTCTTCATCATGAAAGAGCCAGCACAAGAAGTATCAAGCATGGTGCGATTGTTACCAGAAAGCCGAGCATAAAAATTTGGAATAATCATTTCTCTTGAGAGCTCATGATTGGGGCATGAATATAACATTGATTTAAGCCTCCCCCAAGCTTGAGCGATGCTTTCTCCTTCGCAAGGCCAAAAATTATATATATAATTGCGATCACGATGAACAAGATGCATAGGATAAAACTTCTGATAAAATTCCAATTTCAATCATTTGTAATTCCAAGACCTCATATCATCACACACCCTATACCATGTCGATGCATCTCCCCTCAAAGATAAGGGCAAGACCTTCTTCTTAACAACATCTCCGGGTACACC